>NW_022437049.1:3405367-3425444 GCF_009761245.1 Sapajus apella | reverse complement strand
TATAAAGGAAAGAGGTTTCATTGACCCATAGTTCCTCATAGCTGGAGAAGCCTCAGGAAATTTACAATTGTGGTGGAAGGGGAAGTAGACACCCTCTTCGCAAGGCAGTGAGAGACAGAGAGAGTCTGTGAAGGGGGAACTGTTAAACACTTATTAAACGATCAAATCTCGTGAGAACTATCACGAGAACAGCATGGAGGAAACTGATTACAGGAGGTTCCTCCCTCTTGTAATCTCTTCACATGTGGGAATCAATTCAAGATGAGAATTGGGTAGGGACAGAAAGCCAAACCATATCAAGGCCTTTGTTTGTATAGCAATTTTCAGGAAAACCAAAAGTATTTATATTGCAGAAACACAATGTTAAATTGCATAGTAGACCTCCCTTTTCGAAAAGGTCATTTTGGCCACTGTGCCAGTAGATGTTTCACTGGCCAGATTCCCTACATATATGATGTCCCAGCCTGTGTCAACTAACTAGATCCATCTCTCTCCTTCAGTCTCTTCCTTGCCCCTCCCCTGCCCCCATCAGATTGTCCCCAGGAATTTAAAATCCTTCTTGTTATTTATGGAGACCTGTACTGCAACTCTCTTCTGCCCATGCTCCTTCACCCAGCATCAGGCCCAAATCAAAAGCCATTATTGTGCGCAGATGAAAAATAGGGCTCATTATCATATCAGCATGGAAGACTGGCATGGAAGACCCTGGCCCCTTTGACTGTCATAGCGTCCATACTCCTTGAAGGCAGTTATGATTTTTAAAAGCATTTTCTTTCTTTCTTACAATATTATATTTTCTTTCTTTCTTACGATCTCAAAATATCAAGGAGTTCCAGAAGGTTTTAGACTCAGGAATTTGGGAGTTAATGATTACCATGGGCATCCCTAATGTGGTCAGGTTCATATAAGGCTCCAGGCATGGCCTGTTGACAGTATTTCCAGGAACTGCTTCAGGGCTCAGTGGACCGCAGAGTTGCCTCCACAGGGATCTCTATTCTTATCTTGTTACAGGACCTACACCTGAGGAGGAAGGGGTAACTGTGTGGTAGGGATGGAGAATATAGGGAATTTTATTTTCTTGAGGAAAAGGGTTCTCAATATGCAATGAACCCTCCTAACCTATTAGGGACTAATCAGAAGTTAATTAGGGTAATTATATAGTGAGAGAGTATGTGTGAAACAAGCCCAAAAGAAGGAAAAAAATTAGACATCATATCCATTTATCACACGAGATACTTCACTTTTTATCTTATAAAGGTAATTTGAAAATCCTAGCGTTTAATTTTCTTTATAGCTGAGTTCTGAAAGTGTGAGAATATTAATGAGAAAAAAGAAGTTATTTAATCAGGAAATGCCCCAAATACATTGTCATGTAGAAATATTAAACCAAAAAAATTTAAGCTGCTAGCTTGAGAATTGTATTTTAAGTTTCTTAGTCATAGTCCAGGAACTTATATATATGCAATATTTGAGACATTGAGTAAATATTTTAAAGTGAGAGTCAGAAACTTTACTTGAGCCAGTCTGTCTCCCCAGTTAAGGTCTACACTAACAAAATCATGTCATGATGATCAATTTCGATGTCTTATTAACTTTGTCAGTAAAAATTAGAAGAATATTTTTCTTTGCTGTTACTGTGATTGTAGTTAACATGTTGAGTGCCATGTAGCTGCCATGTTAGATGCTTTACATGTATAGGCTGTCTTTTTTATTTTTAAGTTTATTATAAAAAATTTCAAATACACCCAGCAGCCGAGTGCCTCCATCCCCTGTACAAAAACATCAGCCTCCCATTATTCTTTTTTATGCATTCCTTGCAACACGTTTAATGAATTATTTTAAAGTAGATCTCAAACATCGTATTTCATCTATATTTTCGTCTATAAATACAATGTCTATCTCTAAGAGATAAGAACTTAAAAAAAAACTTAACCCTGAAACTATGTCACAACCAACATTTACAATAATTCCTCAACATCATCTAAAAGTCCATGTTCAAGTATTCCTGACTGTTGAAAAAAATGTCTTTCATAGTTGGTATGTTCAACTCAGGACTCAAATAAGTTCTGTACATTGCATTTTGCTATCATGTCTCTTTTAATTCACAGTAGTTCCTTCTTCTTGTGTATGTCACTTATTTTTTTAGTAAACTGGGTAATTTATTGTGCAATTTAGAATTTCTCACATGAAGGTCTTGACTGATTGCATCTTTGTGGTATTGCTGACCATGTGCCACTACCTCCTATATTTCTTGGGTGGATCTAAAACTTGATTGGAATTAGGCTCAATTCCAATTTTTAGGCTGTTTTGGGGAGAGGCAAGAACGCTTCCTGGGAGGAGGTCTGTGTTTCCTATCACATCATACCTGGGATGCACTTAAGTGACCGGACGTCCCATTTAGCGATGCTGAGGTTATCAGTGGGTTCAGGTGAAGCTGGATCCTCATCCATTCTGGGGTTCCCTATTTGCTTTTCACCTGAATGATTTTAGCAACCACTAATGAGCGGTGCCTATATCTACTCTTTTCTTAAGGTTGAAAAATTTGATTTTTCTAATTCTGTTGTTCCTGCAATGATTAGCTATGATTCATTTATAAAGGAAAATATGTCTCATAAACTCTTTGAATTCCCAGAAAATTAGGATAAATCTTGAAAAGCAGAACAAATACTTGATTCTCTTCATATTTATCCATTCTCAGTATAATAAGTTGGTACCTGAGCAATCTCCAAAGATGAGCAATGATGCTTTTATTTTTTATTATTATAAACCTGTGGAATTGCACAGGTTTTATGTGTTTAAAACCACTGCATTTATTTTTCTTTTTAATCTCCAAATGCCCCACCTTTGACCAGTGAGAACCCTTTGAAATTGGTTCCTGTGGCTGGGCTCGATGGCTCATGCCTGTAATCCCAGCACTGGGAGGCTGAGGTGGGTGGATCACAAGGTCAGGAGTTCAAGACCAGCCTGGCCAACATGATGAAACCCTGTCTCGGCTAAAAAATGCAAAAATTAGCCAGGTGTGGTGGTACATGCCTGTAATCCCAGCTACCTGGGAGGCTGAGGTAGAGAATTGCTTGAACCTGGGAGGCGGAGGTTGCAGTGAGCCAAGATTGCGCCACTGCACCCCAGCCTGAGCAACAGAGCGAGACTCTGTCTCAGAAAACAAACAAAAAAGAAATTGGCTCCTGTGTCATTTTGACATGACCGAAGAAGTCTTATAGACACTATATATTTCCAAAATTCTGAATGTTAAACACATTTTTATAAATTTTAGAATTATAGCATCATAGAGTTGAAAAAGTCTTAAGGATTGTTTAGTCTCCTACACAAACAAAAAGTCCTTTCTCTGTTATCCTTGTCTTAAGGTTGTGGAGCCTGTGAAAATAATGGAAACTCCCCAGTTTGTGAGGCAGGCCCTGCCATCTATGGGATATTCCAGTTGTCAAGGAAGGACATTCAGTCTGCTTCTGACTCCCACCAGAAAGGATGTAATTATTTTATTTTGTGGATGCTGTAATCTAATAATATAGGTGGAAATAACATTAAGTTTTGGGGAAATCAGGTTACATGGTGGGACCAAACCAAGCTTTCATTTAACTAAACCCCCCTTTTCAAAATGAGTGTATATGGTGAAGTAGTTCAAACAGTAAAGTAGAATGTAAAATGAATATCAGGTTTCTACCTCGACCACCAGGCCTTCTTTCCAGAAGCTATCATTTGCTTGTTATTTTTTATCTTTCCAGAAGGCTTCTATATATATAAGCATATATAGTATTTTTTATCAAACTGGATCACACTCTACTTTTTTATTGTACTTTTTATCTTTTACTTAATAACTTAGATATCTTTTCATACTAGGACATATAGATCTACCTTAATGTCCCCAATGGCTGCAAAGGTATTCTATGTGATGATGTTTCTTAATCGACTTAACCAAAATCTTATTGATTAACTTATACACATCTTTGTGCAGTTTTGTTGGTACATCCTTAGGATAAATTCCTGGAAGTCTGATTACCTACTACAAGCTCGTGTGTTTTAGATTGATAGGTATTACCAAATTATGTCTCAAAAAGGTTATAAAAATGTGTCTTTACACCATGCTTCCCTCACACTGGTGCTAACACTGGAAACTACAAAACCTTTTAATGTTTGCTAATCTGTAGGTGAACATGACATCTCACTTTATTTTGCATTTTTATCTTGAAATAAAGCTGACAATTTGTATTTATTTTTCTGTAAATTCTATATTCAAACTTTTCAAGTAGTTTTTTGTTTGTTTTACCTACTGACTTTTAATCCTGTTTGTATTTTAAGAAAATAAATTATTTGCTTTCTATATGCACTGCAATTGTTCTCAGGTTTGCAACAGTATTTTAACTTCAGGATTTTTTTTTTTTGAAAAGGTGAAATTTGAAGTTTTACATCATAATAGAGGAGGAATTTCTATTCCAAGATTATATATAAACAATCATCCATATTTTATTCTGTCAATTTTGGTAATTTCATTGTATACACTTTAATCTTGGACCTATCTAAAAATATACTTGAAGTGGGGATTGAATTTTAAAACATAATTGATTAAGTAATTAAACATATAACTCCAGTGATGTGAAATACCTTATTTTCATGAAATAAAGACATTTCCAGACTTAGAAAGTTTACAACCCACAGACCCTCTCTGAAAGAATTACCAAAGAATATTCTCCATCAAGAAAGAAAATGAATCCAGAACACAGTGAAGGGATGGAAGAAGTAATGATGCACAAACAAAAAGTAAAACATATAATAACCATTGCTTATGAAATATTATTTAAAAAAATAATTAGGTTTAAAACTCTGGATAGTAACATGAGTGAGTGTGTGTAAGGTTTCAGGAGCAGTGGAAAATAAAAGCATATTAATGCTTTTGTCACATCTCAGGGAAAATATGTAGTGATTCATTTCAGAGTTTTTGAGAGTATAAGCTTAAGTAGGCACATGACAGCTTTAAAGACAATTATGCTTACTACAGTGGCTAAAATTTAGAAGTCTGACAACACCAAGAGTTGACAATGATGTGGAAGAGCAAGAATGCTCTGGCACTCCAGCCTGGGTGACAGAGCAAGACCCTGTCACTAAAAAATAGATTTCTTTTTTAAAAAAAGAATGCTCATACATTTATTGGGGGAAGTATATATTATTATGACCACTTTGAAAACCAGTTTGGATGTGATCTGCTAAAGGTGAAGATTCTCATATCCCATGACTGAGCACTTTTACTCCTAGATATGTAAACACACACACACATGTAGGAGTAAAAGTGCTCAGTGGAGAGATATATATCTCTCTCCAAGAGAAACCTGAATACCCATGCATCAAGACACATATACAAGAAGTTTCATAGTAGCAATGTTCTTCATATTCAAAAATTAGAAACAGCTGGGTACAGTGGCTCACTTCTGTAATCCCAGAACTTTTAGGATTGCTTGAACCCAGGAGTTCAAGTCCAGCCTGGACAACATGGTGAGATGCCATCTCTACAAAAAATTTTTTTAAAAAAATTAGCTGAGCATGGTGGCATGTGCCTGTAGTCCCAGTTACTTGAGAGGCTGAGGAGGGAGGATTGCTTGAGCCTGGGAAGTGGAAGTTGCAGTGAGCTGAGATTGTGCCACTGCACTCCAGCCCAAGTAACAGAGCAAGACTCTGTGGCAAAACAAATAAACCAACAAAACAGAACAACAACAACAACTAGAAACAACCAAAATAATGTCCAACAGAAAAACAGAAAACACATCGCATTAGGTTTAAACAAAAAAGTGCTAAATGGCAATAAAGATGAACTAAGGCAACATTTCTGCAGCCTGGATGAATCTTAAACCATGCTGCAAAGTGCTAGAAATTGATTACTATAAAAATGTGGATGGCGGCTGCCTCTGGGGAGAGGAAAGAGGTTGTGACTGGGAAGGTATAAGACACATGTGAAATGTAACACATTATTATAAAGCAAATGCTCTGACACCACAGTCCAGACCCACAAGCAGAACATTGCCAGTGCCCTGGAAGCCCCTACATATTTCTTCCTAACCAAAGGAGCCTCGAGAAATATTTCCAAATATATCAGTAACTTCCCAAAATAGGAATGAGTTAAACTCACTTATTAAAATATTTATCAATTGAGGGAGACTCAACATCTTTATAACACTGAGTCTTCCTGTGCATGAACTAGCTCTATTTTTCCTTTAATCAAGTCCTTATGATTTCTAGCAGAACTCTAAAGTTTTCTTCATTCTCCTATGTCATTGCCATGGGGTTCTTCATCTTGTAATTGTTTTCTGTTTGTTTGGTATGTCGCTTTTCTGAATGCCTAAGGAGAGTAGTTGCCATTTATTCTTGGTGAACATTAAGCGTTTGGTTTTCATCCTTGACTCGTGTGTGTGCTGCTTCTCTCATATCTCTATCTGCACACAAATCTCTGATGTTACATGGTGGCTCAGACAGAACCAAAAGCAGAGCTCTGCAGCATGCTGGGAAGATCCCCTTCTAGACAAACACATGACCTATTCATCAGCAGTATTTAAGAATAGTTGTATAAACACTTGTAACTTTAACCACATTATTTAGGATCTGTTTTTTTTCTTCATTTTATCTTCAAGAATATCATAAAAAGAATTTTTGAATTGCATATATATATACACACACACATAATTTGTATAAACATATATATTTATATTAAAATATATTTTTTCAATCGTTTTTGGGAAACAGGTGGTGTTTGGTTATATAGTTATTTGGTGGTGATTTCTGAGATTTTGGTGCCTCCAAGTAGTGTACACTGTCTCCTGTGTAGTCTTTTATCCCTCACCTGCCTCCCACCCTTTTCCTCAAGTCCCAGAGTCCATTATATCATTCTCACGCCTTTTCGTCCTCATAGCTTAGCTCCCACGTATGAGTAAGAATATACGATGTTTGGTTTTTTCATTCCTCAGTTACTTTACTTAGAATAATGGCCTCCACCTCCATCCAGGTTGGTGCGAATGTCATTATCTCATTACTTTTTATGGCTGAGTAGTATTCATGGAAACAATTTAAAGTGCCTTTCTAAAATCCAGATGAAGTACATTCCCTTGATTTCATTGTTATGTAAATCTAGGGGGTAAGAAAGATCTAGAAGTACCTTGACTTGACTTACTGTTACAGAATCCTAGGCCAGGCACAGTGGCTCACACCTGTAATGCCAGCACTTTGGGAGGCCAGGGTGGGAGGATCACTTGAGGCCAGGAGTTTGAGACCA
Organism: Sapajus apella; assembly: GCF_009761245.1. Classification (NCBI taxonomy): domain Eukaryota; kingdom Metazoa; phylum Chordata; class Mammalia; order Primates; family Cebidae; genus Sapajus; species Sapajus apella. Next base: position 3,418,171 of record NW_022437049.1, on the reverse strand, counting down.
GCCTGGGCAACATGGCAAAAACCCCATCTCTACCAAAAAACAAAACAAACAAACAAAAATCTAAAAGCTAGATGGGATAGTGGAGTATGTCTGTAGTCCCAGCTACTCCCGGAGGCTGAGGTGGGAGGATCGCTTGATTCTGGAAAGTTGAGGCTATAGTGAGCTGTGATTGCATCACTGCACTCCAGTCTAGGCTACAGTGTGAGACCCTGTCTCATAATAATAATAATAATAATAATAATAATTTGTACTGGCTTCCTATAGCCATTGTTTTCTAAGTACCTGTGAATCATCTATTAAATAATCCTGGGATCAGCATAAAGCTTACCCACCTATATTTTCCAGAATTGACTCTCTATGACAGACTGGATTATTGTTACTAACACTCTTACTCCTTGTATTAAGATAATATGTCCCTGACATTTGCAGTGTCTGCTATCGCCTGACAATCTTAATTGCCAGGGAGGTAACTCAGCTGGGAAGTAGGACCTCTTAATTCCTCCCTATCTTGAGCTTCAGGGACTAAAGCACTGCTTATTCCACTTGCTCCAATTTTATTTTCTATCTCCTTGATAAAAGTGGCGAGAAAAGGGAAGCTACATCTGATTCCTGTCATTGGTCATGGTATGTTAGCCACCTCAAGCAATTGAATCTTATTCTCTCACTGACTGATAGAAGGAAGTTCAAGACGCTTCCTATTTTTGCAGCTTTTCTTATTCCTCCCAATTTCAGCAGCCCGCCACTGCCACTTGTTTCCATAAGGAAGAGAGACTATTTTAAAAGTCCAAGTTGCTAATTTCAGTCTGTTTTGACATGAACTGTCTAAGCCATGTGCGTATGTGTGTGTATGTGAAAACACTCACTTTCTGAGAATCCTTAATTCACATCCTTAGATAGACTTGGCTTCAGGATAATTTTTAGATTGTAAATGTGGACTCACTAATGTGGCGGTGGACAGGAGAGTCCTCACTCCAGAGCACAGGTCAGATTTGCACACTCCTCTGTGCATTCATTTGTGTGTTGATCACTAATGGGGAAGGAGGTAAACCAAACATTTTACAATGAACCTTCCACAAGAACAACTTGTTCCTTAAATTCAGAAGCCAAGAAACTTTCAATAGAATCGGTTTAGAGGGACCGAGTGGTTGTTTTTTGTTTTGGGTTTTTTTTTTTTTTTTTTTTTTTTTTTTTAATAAATTCAAGTGGAGCAATTCTTATTCAGTCAGAACCAAAATCCTGTCTAACTTTATTTGCATCACACTTGCTGGCACAAATTTCCCAGTGATGAAAATAAAAGAGCCTGTGTAAAAGTCTGGGAATAAAAACAACACATAAGAAAAAGGAAACAGGAGCATGAAGGGAAATAGGAAGGAGAAACAGGTCAAGAGAGGACAAATGGGGGAGGCGGGAAAAAGGGGAAGGGAGAGAATATCTAGAGTCAGAGAATATTTGCATTGAACGTTGCCTAAAAGAACGAATTTAACTTAACAACCCTTACAATAATGGTTTGGAAATTGAGGCACAGAAAGCCTCACTTGGACAGCAGCACCCAGTCAATAACAAAGCCTATAGCCATAGTCTCCCCACCTCTGTCCATTCTTTTTACCTTCTACTCTCGGGCAGGCTCATACATTAATTTGTTTAATATGCGATTTAAAAATGTTATTTTTTTAAAACTTTTATTTTAGGTCTGGAGGTGCATGTGAAGGCGTGTCACACAGGTAAACTTGGGTCACAGGAGTTTCTTGTACAGATTATGTCATCACCCAGGTACAAATTCCAGTACCCAATAGTTATCTTTTCTGCCCCCTCCCTCCTCCCACCCTCCACCCTCAAGTAGGCCCCAGTGTCTGCTGTTCCCTTCTTTGTGTTCGTAATTTTTCATCATTTTGCCCCCATTTATAAGTGAGAATATGCAGTATTTGGTTTTCTGTTCCTGTGTTAGTTTGCTAAGGATAATGGCCTCCAGCTCCAACCATGCTCCCCCAAAAGACACAATCTTGTTCTTTTTTATGTCTGCGTACTATTCCATGGCATACATGTACCACGTTTTCCTTATCCAATCTGTCATAACATGCAGTTTTTAATCGGGTTGATTCATTGTGAGAATAGAAACAACTGCCTCCTAGAAAAGTACAACAGAAAGGTTTGGATGTATTTGAAAGACTAAGAAAAAACCCAGCATATGTTTTCAGTCAAGCATCTGACACAGTTACTTGTCCAAACATAGCTATTTGTACCTGAAAACTGAATATTAAGTTTTCTTCCAGAGTCTAGCACAGAAACTCCTTAAGGGTAGATTCCAAAGCTCCTTTCGTTGCTCTGGAAACTGGTTACTGTCCTTAGCCATCATGCCATGATCCATCTCATCCATCCCTCGGGATGGGATTTACAGAAGGGACAAGAGTAAAGCTGGGAGAGGCTTCCATTCTGATCTTCTAATCTTGCACTAAGGTACATGTGGGTCAACATCACACACACACAGTCATATAAAACACAAGCTGCTCAAGGAATTTAGTCTTCTTCACTCATAGCTACCTGTTGTAGCTGTGATAATGTGGCCACAGGAAAAAAAATGCCATTCCAATTCATTAAAAAAATTTAGTTCTCTTCTTGCCCTGAAGAAAATGTCCATTTCACAGAACTACTGTAAAAGGATGTTACAAGTTATCTGTGACACCCAATGATATGTATTTGGAATCTAACAAACTGGTGGGATAGTGCTTCCGAAACCTCTGGGTACCAGCCGATGTGCTTGCAGGGAATGGCCAGTCTGTGGGAGGGACTAGAGGAAAGGAATTTGGGGGGTCGTTTTCACAAAGGAAAGCAAGAGGCTTGGGGCACATGTATTGTTGTTGAAGGGCCTGAGAGCCAGACAGGACCAGGGTAGGTCTGAGCTGGGGATTTCCACCTAGAACACAGTGTGGTTCTAGCAGTGCAGGCACCAAGATACAATGAAATACTGACAGCCGCACTGGCCTCAGAAGGGCTTCGCAGCTTTGGGGGCCCAGGAAACAGCAGCCTAGGCAGGAGAATCATTGCTTTTGGAGAGCAGCCCAGCGGCAGCTGCAGTGGGGAGACACTGCCCTCAAGTGGCTTGTGGGCTGGGGACCTCAATGGTCCGAAACTCACCAGAGACATACCAGGATTAAGTGGGGGACACCGAATGTCCTGCTGTCAATGCTATCAAATAGGTGGCAGCTGTAAGCCCGCACATTCATATGTTAATGTTAGCATGATGTGTCCATGTGATCAGGAGGCCTGGGAAGAGGCCATCCTCTCCTTCCTCCTCCCATACCTGTGCTCCACCTTCCTCCAGAATCCCTGGATTCCAGCTTCACAGATCAAGAGCATTTGCTCACAGCAGTCCTACGTCCTGACCATTGCACAAGTGTGTATTACACAGATGCAGGAAGTCATTCATCTGCAGTCATTGTAGAGTAGTACCATTATTGTGAATATTTTGTGACAAGTGGCAGTGAAGTGACTTTAGGTTCAGGGTTTGCCCCAATTCTTCTTATTGGGTAATGGAGGGACTTCCCCAGGCTTCCCTTAGGGCAGGCCTCTGTTCCAGGTATGGTGGCATCCCAGGAGATATCCACATGGAAGTCCTCAGACCCATCACCAGGACTGAAGTCAAAATGGAAAGAAGTGTTAGACTTTCTGACATTGTTCCTGAGTGATTTGAGTTGGGGGAAATATGAGGGAAAAAATGAGTGGATTCTTAGTGATTGGCCTTCAAATCATGAGATGGTCTATAAACAAACTTCCTCGCTCCAGGCACTAGTTCTGAACTCAGGTCTAAGGACAGAAACTGTGTTCTATTCCCCTCTGTTTGTGCAGTCTCAACATAATGCCCATCACTAAGGTGTTTGTTGAGTTGAATTTTGTTGAATTCCTCTTTCAATAAGGTTTATCAATAACTACCTCAATAGCAGACAAATTAGGAGGTTTGCTGCCACCAAATAGAAGTGACCCCATGGTGTAATGCAGATGGTTCGAGACTTTCCTCTGTGTCATAACTTGAGTGAGGCTGGAGGACTGAATGGGAGAGAGGAACATGACAGGAAGAAAAGTTAACATTTATTTTTTTGTTTTGTTTTGCTTTTGATACAGAGTCTCACTCTGTCACCCAGGCTGGAATGCAGTGGCACAGTCTCGACTCACTGCAACCTCCACCTCCTGGGTTCAAGCAATTCTTGTGCCTCAGTCTCCCCTGTAGCTGGGATTATAGGCATGTGGCCCAGCAAATTTTTGTATTTTTAGTAGAGATGGGGTTTCACCATATTGCCCAGGCTGATCTTGAACTCCTGACCTCAGGTGATCCTCCCGCCTCCGTCTCCTGAAGTACTGGGATTACACACAGGAGCCACCATGCCTGGCCAAAACATTAATATTTGTTGAGCGCACCTACTGTGTACTGAATGCTCTGCTGTCATTATCTCTATTGAGGGTTTGGGATAGGGCTTGGGAGCTTCATTCTATCCGCCCACCTTCCTCCCTTAGGGTTATAAAAAGGGAATTTACTCACAAGGGACAATAACCAAATGGGAAACAAAGGAACACTTTAGACATGGTAGCCCCACTCTACCCTAGTATTTAGGTTGGTACAAAAGTAATAGCGGCTTTTGCAATTAAAAGTAACTGCAATAACTGCAATTATTTTTGCACCAACCTAATACAAACTCTGAGTTGAATAACTGAACTTAGATAGAGGCCTTTTGGTCCTTCCTCACTTGAATCTAAGATGGTCAGTTCCCCAGAAAAGATCCAACCTGATTTACCACTCAGTTCCCAGTAGAGAAGCTGGGGCACAGAGAGAATATATGAGGTAGGATCCTTTCTAGGCTTCTTACATCAAAGAGATAGGAAATAAAAAGAGAGAAGTATCTGGCCCCCTCAAAGAACCGAGGCCCTCTTTCTCAACCAACTGCCTTGTATTATTTATCTACTGCTATGTAACAAATTACCTCAATACTGGATGGTTTTAAAACAACATTTTTATCTCACAGTCTCTGTGAGTCAGAAATCTGGGCGTGCCGTGACTGGGTCTTTGGGCTCAGACTGCGTTATACCACTGCAATCAGGCTGTCAGTCAAGGCTCACTATGGCAGGATCCCCTTCCAAGCTCATTTATATAGTTGTTGACAGGATTCAGCTCCTTGTGAGCTGTTGGACTGAGAGCTTCAGTCTCTTATTGGCCTCTTGGCCAAAGGCTGCCCTCAGTTCGTTACGCATTGGCCTCTGACACATGGTGATGCATAACATGAGAGCTTGCTTTATAAGAATAAGTAAGTGGGAAGAGCCAATCAGAGTATGTGCAAATGAGATGGAACTCAGTCTTTTGAAACCTAATCTCAAAAGTCTTGTCTCCTTACCTTTGTCATATTCTATTCATTGAAATAGAAACATCATTCTGAAAATTTGAAAATGTGTGGAACAATAACAGTCCTAAATAACTGTTGAGTAAAGAAGAAATAAAAAGGGAAATCCAAAAATACTTTAAGATTAATGAAATAAAAATACAACATACCAAAACTGATGGAATGCAGCTAAAGTGGTGCTTACTGGGAAATGTATAGATATAAATGACTATATTAAAAAGAAGAAAGATCTCAAATCAATCTAAACTCTACCTGAAGACACTAAAGAAAGATCTAAAGCAAGGAGAAAATGGAAAATAATAAAGATTAGACTGGAAATTAATGAAACAAGTAAGATAAAGACAATACATAAAAATCAATACCAAAAGCAGGTTCTTTGAAGAGATCAATAAAATTAACAAACCTTTAGCTAGATTGACCAAAAATAAAAATGTAGATTATTGCATGTAAAAACCTAGATAACATGGATGAAATGGACAAACTCCTAGAAAGATGTAAACTAATAAAACTGACTCAAGAAGAAATAGATACTCTGAATAAACCTATAAATCCTGTAACATGGGAAGAGAATGAATTAGTAATAAAAAGTCAGATTACTCAAAGAGAAAAGTAGGAACAGAAAGTGTCAGTGCAGAATTCTACCAAATGTGTAATTGATACCAATTCATCACAAACTCTAATTCAAAAAATAGAAGAGGGAACACTTCCTAATTCATTTCATGAGATTAGAATATGAGATGGTTCATTCCCCAGAAACTGACCAGAAATTGCCCTGATACCAAATAAGACAAATGCATCAAAGAAAGACTGCAGATCCATATCTCTTATGACTATATATGCAAAAATTGTCAACAAAATACTAAAAAACCAAATCTGGAAATATGCAAAAATGATTATATACCATAACCAAGTACGATTTATCCCAGGAGTGCAAGGGTGGTTCAACACAAGAAAACCAATCAATATTATACACAGCATTAATAGAATGAAAGGGAAAAAAATCACATGATCATCTCAATTAATGCAGAGAAAGCATCTGACAAAATCTAACATTATTCATGATAAAAACATTAAACAAACTGGGAATGGAAAGGAATTTCCTTAATTTGGTAAAGGGCATGTATGGAAAACCCATAGCTAACATCAGTCTTAATAGTGAAAGACTGAATGCTTTTTCCTTAAGATCTGTAACAAGACAAGATGCCCATTTTCCCATTTATTCAACATTGTATTGGAGGTTCTAGCCAGGACAATTAGGCAAGAAAAATAAGATAAAAGCCATCCATTTTGGACAGGAGGAAATAAAACTATCTCTATTAACAAATGACATAATCTTGAATATAGAAAATTCTAAAGACTCTAGTAAAAAAACTATCAAAACTAATAAACGAGTTCAGCAAGATTGCAGAATACAAGATCAATATAAGACTGTATTTCTATATACTTGTAATGAACAAATCAAAAATAAAATTATGAAATTAATCCTACTACAATAGCATCAAAAATAAAATATTTAGAAATAAACTTAACAAAAGAAGAATAAAACTTATACTCGGAAAACTGCAAAATGCTGTTGAAAGAAATTAAAGGAAAATCTTAATAAAATTTTAAAATCCCATGTTCATAGACTGGAAACCTTGATATTGCTAAGATGGCAATACTCTCTAGATTGATCTACAGATTCAATGTAATCCCTATCAGAATCCTAGCTGATTTCTTTCTAGAAATTGATAAGCTGATTCTAAAATTCATATGGAATTGGAAGGAATCCAGAAAAGCCAAAACAACCTTGAAAAAAAAGAACAAAGTAGAAGGGCCCACACTTCTAGGATTTTGAAAGTTACTCTGAAGTAACAGTAACCAAGACAGTATGGTATTGGCATAAGGATAGATATATAGCTCAATGGAACAGAATTGAGAGCCCAGAAATAAACACGTGTGTTTATAGTCCTTTGATTTTCAAAAAGGGTACCAAGGCTATTCAATGAGGAAAAGATTGTCTTTTCAATGAAGGCACTGGAACAACTAGATAATAACAGGGAAAATAATTAATTTGGACTCTTACTGCATAACATATACAAATAATTAACTCAAAACTAATCAAGATAAAAAATGTGAAAATGAAAACTATAAAATTATTAGAATAAAACACCGAGATGAATCTTCATGACCATGGACCTGGCAATGGAGTCTTAGATCTGACACCAAACACATGAACAATGAAGAAAAAAAAGAATTGGATTTTATCAAAACTGACAACTTTTGTGCATCGAAAGACACTATCAAGAGAGTAAAAAAACAGCTTACAGAATGGAAGAAAATATTTACATATCATATATTCGATAAGGGACTTGTATCCAGAATACAAAGAACCCTTATGACTCCAATAAGAGGACAAATAATCCAATTTAAAAATAGGTAAAAATCTTGAGTAGAAATTTCTTGGAAGAAGATACACAAATGGCTGATAAGTACATGAAAAGATGCTCAACATCCATAAAAACCACAAGGAGATACTACTTCACCCTAATATTACTAATTTAATTTAAAAAAACAGAAAATAACTTGTTGGTGAGGATGTGGAGAATTCAAGACCTTCCAACACTGCTGGAGGAAATGTAAAATGTTGCAACCACTTGGTAAACAGTCTGAAAGTTTCTCAAATGATTGAGCATAGAGTTACCGTACAACCCAACAATTCCACTCCAAGATATGGACGCAAGAGAAATGAAAACATGCCTACACAAAAACTTGTACATGAAGGTTTGTAGCAGCATTATTCACAATAGCCAAAAGGTGAAAACACCTCGAACGTTCATAACTGATGAATGGATAAACCGAATATGATATACTTATACAATGGAATATTATTCAGTCATAAAAAGGAATGAAATACTGTTACATGCCACAAGATGGATGAACCTTGAACCCATTATGCTAAGTGAAACAAACCAGTCACAAAAGACCACATATTATATGATTCCATTTATATAAAATGTCTAAAATAGGCGAATATTTACAGACAGAAAGTAAATTAGTGGTTGCTTAGGCATAGGGGAATAGATAGTTGATAAATAAAGAATACACAATTTCCTTTTCAGATAATGAAAATGTTCAGATATTGATCTTGGTGATGTTTTCATATTTCTTTGAGTATATTTTATTTAATATTGAATTTTATTGAATTATACACATTAAATGAATGAATCATATGTGGATTATATCTCAATAAAGCTGCTTAAAAAAAAAAGGAAAAGAAGCAAGTCCCAAGGTCCAGCCCACACTTAAGGGGATGAGATTATGTGTAGGCATGAGTATAAAGAGGAGGAGATCACTGGAGACCATCTTAGAATTCTGCCTACTGCATGCATGAAAAAGAAGAGGTAGAAGTGAATCTGCCTCTCAAGGGTGCAGAAGACCAACAGGATCATCATGAAAGGCACTGATATTTTGGTATGTTGTGTCTTTATCCACTAATAAAAAGTGGCCCAGTTATATCCTGGGCCCTGATTGATCAAAAACCCTGATAAGAATAAGCAACTTTGCCTTCAATGGAGGGGTTAGCTAAGAAGCGGTAAATAGTTGAGGGGATATTGAGAGGGCCAGAGTCGTGAGTAGTATTGGACCATCCTTAATCATCTCCTTTGAATTTCTATACATGATAAAGTAGGCATTATCATCCTCATATAATATACAGAAATTAAATAATTTACCCATGGTCACAAAGCTTAGAAGTGGAAGTATCAACATTCAAATATAAGTCTTTCTGATTTCAAAGAACATTTTAGTTCTTATACATCAGCGCTAAGCAACCCTCTTTTTTTTCTTGGTTTGAGAGCTAATTTAGGAAAGATTAACAAGCTTACTATATTTTTCCACCAAGCAAACTAAAAATGACTTTTTTGAATCTCAATGGGGAGGGGGGAAATGTGTATTCATACAATTTATATTACCTACTTTGCTCAATAGAAGAATGCTGATAAGAAAATTGGCTGTTTTTAGCTACTAAAATAGTCATATCTGTGTGCATTTAAGAAATATTAACAGACAACAATATTTCAATCTTTTATATTTGCATTTAGACTGTACCTTAGAGCTCACTAAATGTGTTTATATGTATTACCTTGTTTATTTCTCAGAACATACCTTATGAGATGGTTATCATTACCAGCCAATTTTGAGGAGAAAAACTGAAATCTGAGAGGTGAAATAATTTACCCAAGGTTACTCAAGTTTAACCAAAGCTGAGGTTGGTTCATTTGATTCAATTCAATATTTACTAAATGTATTAGTCAGGATAGCTATGGCTGCAAATAAAAAAAATACTACGATAACATTTACGTACCCAATAGATGCATATAATCACCTTGTATTCTAAGAAATCTGGTGAGAGGTAGCTGGAGCTGAGTGCCGTGGCTTCACAATGTCATCAGAAGCCTAGATAGAAAGATCCTATCTTTCTGATCTGCCATGAGGATGTTGGATTTTTGTCCTTGAGCTTTTAGCCTCATAGTTGAAAGGTGTTGCTCAGCTTCAAATATATTTTCACTTCAATGCCCCAAGCAAGAAAAAAGGAGAAAGCGTGGTAACATACAACGACCCTCTAACACCTTCTCTTATTATGAAGAAAACATTCCCAGAAACTCCTCTTTAATCTCAGTGAGTCACAAGTTCATCTCTTGCTAGATGAAGGCTGGGAAAGTATCTGGAAAGAGGTATGGGATTACTACATCTGTCTTAGACCAATCATAAGTCATCCTGTGGAGCTGGAGGAAGTCAACCTCCCTAAGATCAAAGAGTTTTCATTATGCTTTCATGTAAACCAAGGTTCTGTTATTGGAGGAAGGTGGGTGGAAGGTCAGTTGGGTAGACAGCCATGTTCACCTGGCTGTGCTATCCCTGGGGAGAAGGGATGAGCAACACATGGCTCCACATGACTCAAAACAACGTTCCTCTCCTGTGGTTGTAGCCCCACCCTCAACTCCCAGTTGGGCAGGAAAGAACAAGACAAATAGCACAATATTGTGCAGCCCCACCACTGACCACTATCAGTTTCCAAAAAGGGCTGGCACTAATTTCCTCTGGCCACTTTGAACTGGGCTGGACATCAATGGTTATCCTTCTGCTAGGGTGTAGGCTCCCCTGACACATCCAATTTTCCTCTTCTTTAGCACATTGTGCACTGAGCTATCAAAAAAATACTTTTAAAACATAATCATAGGGTAAAAAGTCACCTCGTAACCTGTTAAAAACCCTTTAATCACTGGCCTTTGTTTTAAATAAAGATCAAAACCTTAAGGTAGATAAGGCCCTGCATGGTTGACCTCTGCCTGCTTTTTTTCATGCTTCCTCAGAAAAGCGTTCCCCCAACAGTAGATTAGGTCCTTTAATAATATACTTCCAAGACCCAATGACTGTAGTGTGCAATTTTAAGGTTATTTTTGTGATTGTTGGATTAATGTCTGATTTCTTCCCTAGAGTATAAGCACTATAAAGACAAGAACTTTCTGTTTTGGGTCCCATTTGCAGCAGAGATAGATTGCTAATGAACTGCCAATATTTAGTCTCCAGTTTTTCATTAGAAAAAGAATCCTAGGCTGGGTGTGGTGGCTCATGCCTGTAATCCCAAGAATTTCAGAGGCTGGGGTGCATGGATCACTTGAGCTCAGGAGTTTGAGACCAGCCTAGGCAACATGGGGAAACCCCATCTCTACAAAAATGAAAATATTAGTTGAGCATTGTGGCAAGCACCTGTAGTCCCAGCTACTCAAGAGGCTGAGGTGGGAGAATCATCTGAGTCTGAGTGGTCAAGGCTGCAGTGAGCCATGATCATGCCACTGCACTCCAGCCTGGGCAATGGGTGAGACCTTGTCTCAAAAAAAAAAATAGAATTATAGATTTATTGAGGACAGTGATGCACCCAGCTTAAAAACTGCATGTCCCAACTGCCCTACACATCCCAGCTTCCCTTGCAGCTAGATGTAGTCATATGACTAAGTTCTGGCCAATTAGATTTAAGCAGATTGTGTTGTGGTAGTTCTAGGTAGGAAGTCTCCTTAAAAGGGAGGGCAGGAGCCCCTCTTTATTTCTTTCTGTTTGCGAGAATTTGAATAGTGAGCTGAATCTAGAGCAGCCAACTTAGACCCGAGAAGCCATGCCATGGATGGGAGAATAGCAATAGATAAAGCCTGGGTTCTTGACAACTCCACAACTGCCATGGGATGAGTGTGTAAGAAAAATAAAATTAGATTCTTTAAGCCACCATTTTAGTTTTTTCTTTCTGTCACATGCCATCAAGCTTGATAACTAATACAATATTGAATCATCTAGCTTGTGCATAGTAGAATCTCAATAAACATCTATGGAAAGAAGAAGGGAAGGAAAGAGGGAAGGCAGGCTGTGGTAGAGAGTTAAGTGTCATATATCATAAATGTGTACGCAAAAAGCTATGACAATCTAGATACTGACCCATCTAAGATAATTGGGAAAATTCTTGAATTTGGATCTGATGACTTGTCTCATTTCTTCCATAACTCACTATACATATCTCTTTGGTGGTACTGCCATGCTGGGCTCCTGTTGTTTTATTCTATAAGTAATGTGTGCTCGTTGTAAAAAGAATGTTTTTTGAACATATGGGGAGATATAAAGTGAAATTAAAAATTGCCCTGTATGCCAGAGTCCCCAAAGCCAAGCCTTCAGAGATAACCAGTCATCCAGTATGCTTCCAGAAATGTTCTGCCCATATGTAAGCATATGTATCTTCTCTCTATGTATATGTATAAATAACTCTTGTTATTCAGATGGGATTGTATCATTCAGGCTGTTCTGCTCCTTGCCTTTTTTCTCCTCATGTGCCTCTGGCCACCTCCAGGCTGTTTATAGTCATCTGTTTTGGTGTTTATCATATACTAGACAGCAGCCTCATTAGAAGTAGGTTCTGTGCTTCCTCATCTTTGAAGTTCTGGAACCTAAAACAGGTGCTTAATAAATGGTACCAAGTGAATGCTGAAGAAAGACTTAAATTGGGCCTTGAAGTTGCTACAAAGCAAGTGGCAAAGGTGGAATTTTTCTCACTGACAAGATGTTCTTTTAAAGACAGCCTTATGGTCACTGGACACATCATTCTCATGTCCCTGATTCTCCTCAGGACTTTTCAACAAGCCACAAGCATTGATGCTTCAGAACAGGGAGCATCTGGAAGTGTTAAATGAGTTAAATTCCTCGGCTGGAGCTAGTGGAGCTGCCCAAGACACAGAAAAAATAAAAATAAAATAAAAAAGAGCCAGACACTTAAAGTGCTGGCTCCCTGCATCCCAAAGCCTCCCTTGGGGTCTCATTAAAATGAAGCTCTGGAGAAGGAGGAAGAGCCTCCACTGGCCACAAGGGGAAGGCTCTTTTTAGGCCAGTCTGAGGGAAA
>NW_022437049.1:3394207-3405267 GCF_009761245.1 Sapajus apella | reverse complement strand
ATATATATATATATATATATATATATATATATATATATATATATATATAAAAGAGCACTAAAAAAAGATTCGTAGCAAGTCTCAGCCCTCTGAGGTATGGGCACATGCACTTTCACAAAGAAGATGTGTGTCTGGAAGTAAAACTGTGAGACACAATAAAAGGGAGTATATAGCTATTCCTGGCCCCCTTTTCCAAAAATATGTATTGCTTTTATGTTCTGCCCTCTTTTAGTTTTTTATTTGTTGGTGGTCTTAGTTCTTTTGTGCTGCTATAACAGAATATCACAGACTGGGTAATTTATAATGAACAGAACTCACAGTTCTGGAGACTGGGAAGTCCAATATCAAGGTGTTGGCAGGTTTGGTGTCTGGTAAGGGACTTGTCTCTATGCCCAAGATAATGCCTTGAGGGCTGCATCCTCCAGAGAGGAGCACTGTTCTCACATAGTAAGGGGGCAGAAGAGCCCAGAGAGCCTGCTTCTGCAAATTCTTTTATAAAGGCATTAAACGCACCCATGAGGGTAGAATCCTCATAGCCTAATAACCTCTTAAAGGCCCCAACTCCCATACCATTACATTGGCAATCAAGTTTCAACATGAGTTTTGGAGGGGACAAATATTCACATCAAAGCATTGGTTAAAACCTAATTTTAACAAACCTGACAGGACATCAGATTTGCTTCATGAAATTCAAATAGGTATGAATGGAAAGCTGTTATGACCATGTACAAAAGGAGCGCTTACAAAGCTCCTCCCCTCTCAGCACCCCCAACCACCCTCCTAACCCTGACAGCTCTGATACCAACTCTGCTTTTAGGAAGAATTGAAGGCAGCTCTCCTCTAGGGGACTATGAAACCAACCTGCCTTTTGATATTCTTATTTTTTTTTTTTGGCCAGTTTTAGTCCAAAAAGCCCACCGAAACCTCTTTTAGTCCCCAAACACCTTCTAAGAAAGGCTGCTAGGGTCTCTTAAGCATTTGTTGAGTACTGTAAAAAAACTGTGTATTATTTAGACTCTAAAGGATACCCTAGGGATTATCTGATTCTGATTCTATGGAAGCTATTTTACTTCTTGATAAATTATAGATAACTGATAGCAATGAAAAATAATTCTTGCCTTTAGACATGCAAATTCTGCCCTAACTGGCAGAAGTTCAACTGACTTTTCTCCTCTGCTGTGGAATATGCTACCTTTGCCTCCATTTGTACATTCATTTCAACGTTCCTTAACTCCTATAAATTTGTGTTTTAGAATTTCTCCTTGAAATGATTATGACATCTAGTTCTCTTATTGATTCATTAATTGATAAAATCCTTAACACATGTTCATTTTTCATCTATATGAGTAATGATTTTACCTGTTTAAAAAACGGTTCTAATGTGTACCCATATTAACGTTTAGAAGGTACATACTTTGATATACATGTGTGTACATGTCTGTACTGTTATACATACACAGTGCTTTAGGACCTCAAAGAATGGAGCAGGTAACACTTCAGCTTAGTCTTGAGTGGTGGATAAAAATGTACAAGGCAGACAGGTGAGGTGCAGGTACTCCAGAAGGAGGGAGCATAAGCTACCATAGTGGGGGGACACCACAGAGCTGAAGGTGTTTGGGGACTAAAAGAGGTTTCAGTGGGCAGAAGGCAGGGTGCAAAAGGGAGGCTGAGGCAGATGAGAGACAGGGAGCTGAATCATAAAGGGCCCGGGGTGCAGAAAAAGGTGTTTGGAATTAGCTTCCACTATGGTTTGAACGTGCCCCCAAAAGTTCATGTATTGGAAACTTAATTGCCAGTGGAGCAATATTAAGAAGTAGTGCCTTAAACAGGTTATTGGGTCATGCAGGCTGGGTCCTCAAGAAGAGATGAATGTCATTATCTTAGTAGCAAGTTGGTTCTCTCAAGAACGAATTCGTTTTCATGAGAGTGGGTTGTTATACAAGTAAGCTTGGCCCCCTCTTGTAGTCTCTTCCACATGCGTCCACTTGCCCTTCAGCTTTCCCACCATGTTATTATACAGTATGAAAGCCCTTACCAGGAGATGCTGCTATGCCCTTGGACTTCCCAGTCTCCAGGTCCATGAACCAAATATTCTTTTAAAAATATGAATTACCCACTTTGTGGTATTCTGTTACAGCAGCAGAAAATGGGCTAAGCTTTGAAATCATGCAATGGCACTAAATGGACTTAAGCAGACTTTTAAAAATATAGAATCTAATAACAGTGTCTGACCTGTTAGGATGGAAGAGAAGTAAACAACTCAGGATCCATTGTATGTGGTGGCCACGTTCTGCCCTGTGAACTGGGGCGCAAAGGACGGGGAAAGAGAATGGGAAGGGAGAGCAGTGAAAACAGAGGAGCTGAGATGAGATCCCTGGCAGACTCTGAGTTTCATAAAACCTTCATATTTCCTATTTAAACTAAGACAAGTGGGTCTCTGTTGACTGAATCTTGTTATATCATACTTTATCAGTGTTCCATGGTTCACAGAGAATATCATTATCATTTCATTCTGCAACCTGAGGAGGGTGGCATTTGAAATTTACAGATAAGAAAACTGAGTCTCAGGCAGGTTCCATGGTTGAGGGAAGAGAATGGTTAGAAACCACCATGATGGTCCAGGCTTGACCAAGGCAGGGACTTTATGGGAAGGGAGGCCTCTTTCGGAGGCAGAGTTGCTGAGAATGGGAAGAACAACTGGATGTGGGAGCCAGGGAAAAGGAGGCACCTAGGTCTGAGTTTCAAAGGTGGTGGTTATTCTGCTTGTTTCCCAGCAGGATAACTTGTCTTCAAATGAACTTTCAGGCACTGCTGTTTGAGTTGAAGTGGGAGCAGTGATGAGCTAGCCTCCCAGCCCTGCCTGCAACCTAGGATTTGTGGAAGCCAATTAACTGTTAACACTAATAAAAGAGCCAGGCAGCTCAGTTGATGTATTAGTCAGGGTTCTCTGGATGGACAAAACTAATAGGATAGATATATGTATCAAGGGGAGTTTATTAAGAGATATTGACTCACACCGTCACAAGGTGAAGTCCCACAATGATATGCAAGCTGAGGAGCAAGGAAGCCAGTCCAAGTCCTAAAAACCTCAAAAGTAGGAAAGCAGACAGTGCAGCCTTCAGTCCATGACGGAAGTCCTGACAGCCCCTGGCAGATCACGAGTGTTAAGTCCAACAATCCACAGGCTGAAGAGCTTGGAGTCTGATGTTCGAGGGCAGGAAGCATTCAGCATGGGAAAAAGATGAAGGCTGGAAGACTCGGCAAATCTAGTCTGTCCACGTTCTTCTGCCCGCTTTATTCTAGCTGCACTGGCAGCTGATTAGACGGTGCCCACCCAGATTGAGGGTGGGTCTGCCTCTCCCAGCCCACTGACTCAAATGTTAATCTCCTTTGGCAACATCCTCACAGACACACACAGAAACAATACTTTGCATCCTTCAATCCAATCAAGTTGACACTCAATATTAACCATCACAGTTGGTGAAAATTCTTATCTCCTTTTACAGATGAGAAAACTGAGATCAGGAGATTAACTAGACCACAAATACAGTTATGGAATTATGGAACTGATGTTTGAAACCAAATCTTTTCATTTCCAATCTCATATTCTTCCTCTGGGACTACCTCCATTCTATACTGTGTAATTGTCAATTTTATAATCTCACCACAAATCTGCTGAGTTCTGATTAACCCTCAGCCACTCAGATATCTGTGTATAAGAATCTTGTGTTTTCCAAGAGAAAGGCAGAAGTATACACTTCCATTTTCTTTTCTTTTCTGTTTCTTTTTGAGACAGAGTCCCACTCTGTCCCCCAAGCTGGAGTGCAATGGTGCAATCTTGGCTCATTGCAACTTCTGACTCCCAGGTTTAAGCAATTCTCTTACCTCAGCCTCCCGAGTAGCTGGGATTACAGGTGACTACCACAACACACAGCTAATTTTTTTGTATTTTTAGTACAGATGGGGTTTCTCCATGTTGGCCAGGCTGGTCTTGAACTCCTGACCTCAGGCGATCTGCCTACCTCAGCCTCCCAAAGTGCAGGGATTACAGGTGTGAGCCACTGTGCTTAGCCTACACTCCCATTTTCAAGAATGAACTATCAGTGTATACATTTCCTATTGCTGCTGGAACAAATTACCTTAAATTTAGCAGATTAAAACAGTATAAATCCATTATGTCACAGTTTCTACAGGGTAGAGGTCAAGGGGGCTCAACTGGCTTCTCTGCTTAGAGTCTCCAGGGCCTGAGATCAAGGTGTAGGTAGGGCTGTAGTCCTTACTGGAGGCTCTGGAGAATGATCTTTTTCCATGCTCATTCTGGGTTTTGGCTGAATTCAGTTCCTTGAGGTTGTAGGACTGAGGTCCCTGTCTCCTTGCTGGCTATCAGCAGAGACCAGCTTTTAATCCTAAAGGCTGCCCTCTTTCTTTCTCATGTTTCCCACGTGCCTCCTCTAGCTGCAGTGAGAGGAATTTCTTTCACTCTTGGAATCTTTCTTACTCCAGGTGAAGAGAGTTCTCTGTTTTTGAGGGCTCATATGATTATATTGGGCCCACCCAGATAATCTCCTTAAGGTCATAACTTAATTGTGTCTGCAAAGTCCTTTTGCCATGTGTTAAAAGAAAAACTTCAGTTGGATTAAATTTAAAGGAGTTTAATTGAGCAATGAATTATTCACAGATCAGGCAGCCCCCAGAATCACAGCAGATTCAAGAGACTCCAGGGATGCCTCATGGTCAGAAAAAATTTATAGACAAAAATGAAGTGACATACAGAATTCAGAAATGAGATACAGAAACAACTGGGTACAGCTCAGTATTTGCCTTATTTGAACACAGTTTGAACACTCAGAGGTGTATGAGTGGTTGGAGTGTGGCTGCTGGATTGGCGAAGACTCAGCTATTGTTGCAGGTGCATACTCCGAAGTTAGGTTTTCAATCTTGTCTACCTGTTAAGTTAGATTGCGGTTTGTACATAAGGACTCAAATATAGAAGTATGGAGTCCATCTCAGGCCCTATTTAGTTTGCTTTAACAATTCCCCCCTTTTGGTCATTTTCTCAATTTTGAGAGATTGACCAACCAAAACTTTAGTTGTTGATGTCACTATCACCATCATAAATGTACTTATTTGGTTTTGAAACCGACTGGGAAACAGCAGAACAGTCCGTTTTGCAAAGGTAGGAACAAGGACTTTTATAGAAGAGGGTACCTCCTTATGCTGGAACATCCTGTTTTCAGGAGAAAAACAAAACCTGGTCTGGTCTAGGATCTATGTGTTTTCTTAATGTCTTAGTTGATTATGTCACATTTAGTATGCATGACTCTATTTTGGTTTGGTTTGATCTACTGGGGCCTAATGAATGAGCTCAGTCCAAAACAATGGCCTTCCACAATTTTGCTTTAAAAATTCCTCTTTAAGCTCAGGCTCTTACTTAGATGAGAGTGTGACTAAAACTTAGGATCTTAGCACCACCCTCAGTTACCATCGTTTTGAGTTTCTGGTCTCAGCGTGTCATTCGTAGGTTATGGTGTCCTCATGGCTGCACATTTCTTTCCGCTCTGGTCATTTCAGTTGAAGATAGACCATTTGACACGTGTAATGTAACATATTTGAACATCTTTAAAGCCATTCTGCCTATTGCACTTAGAAAACACAGAAAGACCCATTCATTGGAGATTTTTTTCTGATTTTGTTTTCATAGGATTTAGGACATGCTACCCCAAAATATGACACCTTGGCATTTGAGAAAACAGTAGAAGCAGGAAGGTTACTTCCACCTTCCCCTCAGCCTTCTCCGCCCAGAGAGGTCGTAAAACTCCCATTCCAAAGGTTCCTTCCCTATACCTGGAGGAAAGTAATATTCTCATCCCTGAAGACACAGGAATACAGAGAAGAATCTGAATAAAGAGGCTTGGCTAAATATTTTCCCATTTATTACCATGAGATAGTACCCCTTTTGTCCAAACTTCTCCATAACTATTCACTTCTTCATCAAACTTAGCATAAAAATACACAGTTTTCCCTGTTTCTTTGGGTCTCTGTTTCTGAAGTCTTTCATAACATGCAAAACTTAACATTAAATGAAGTTTGTATGTTTTTCTCTTGTTAATTTCTCTTTTGTTACAGGTGCCCCAGCCATAAACTAAGTGTTGAGTGAGAAAAGATACTTTCCTCCCTACAGTTTCAACACTTTACTAAGTGTTATGACTCAATGGGATCAAAATCATAATTTCCTAATTCAGGGATCAGAAAAATATGGCCCATTATTATTATTATTATTTTGGCTCCCAAAGTAAGAATGGTTTTCACATTTTTTAATTATTTTAATTTTTTTTTCAAGCAGCAGAGCCTTGCTCTTTTGCCTAGGCTGGAGTACAGTGGTACAATCATAGCTCTCTGAAACCTCAAACTCCTGGGCTCAAATAATCCTCCCAACTCAGCCTCCTGAGTAGCTGGGACTACAGGTACATGCCACCATGCCCGACTAGTTTTGACATTTCTAAGTGGTCGAAAGAAAACAGAATATTTCATGACCTATGAAAATTTTATGAAATTCAAATTTCAGGGTCTTTAAGTAAAGTTTTATGGGAACACAGTCATGCTCATTCACCTGTGTATTATGTGTGTGGGCTTTAGTGCTAAATAGCAGAATTGAGCCATAGCAACAGAAACCAAATGGACCACAAATCTGACAATATTTACCATGTGGCTGTTGACAGAAAAATTACCACCACCACTCCCATCAACCACTACCAGCTGGGGCCAATATGGAACTGCTTCCCATCTTCCCTGGCCTTTATACGTGGATGACAACTGAAATCCAGCTGAGATCTTTCCTGCTTCCTCTATTCAGCCACCAACAAAGCTTTTGTTCTGAGAGTGTCGTTTTATTTGTTTTTACTTGTTTAAATAATATAAACCCAATCTGGTTTTACTATTTTAATTTTTTTAATGTCAGCTTATTTTCTATGGGGTGATATTTTATAATTATATTGTATTCCCTCAATAGGGAGTCACCAATCCTCTACTCTTGAACATGTGGATTTGAACCCTATTAAATAATGATGTAAGGGATATCCCTGTACACATGACAGAAGAAAGTATTTGTAAGTTAAACCTGTTTCCTTCTATGGAGAGTGACATCTGATAGCAGGAGAGTTCTGTATTTTTCTGAATTTCAGGATGGATTTGAGTGTGAATGGTTGGAGGTAGGAGTGAGAACAGGCAGCAAAACAAAAGGATGAAAGGGCAGAGTAAGCAGGGACCAGGGCTGCATGCTCTGAAAGAGAAGCACAGGGTGGTGGGGCACGAGAGGGATTTGGGGTAACAGAAACATCGAATGAAGATTCATAATTTGCTATTAATGTGATATAAACTCCCTCTTTTATCTCCCATTCAAAATCTTTAGTCAAGTCTTGGGAGTATCCAATCTTTTGGCTTCCCTGGGCCACACTGGAAGAAGAATTGTCTTGAGCCACACAAAAAATACACTAACACTAATGATGACTGATGAGCTAAAAAAAAATCGCAAAAAAAATCTCATAACATCTTATGAAAATGTATGAATTTGTATAGGGCTGCATTCAAAGTTGTCCTGGGCTTCAAGCGGCCCACAAGCCACGGGTTGGACAAGCTTGGTCTACGTTGTTCACTGACTTGTGTTTTGAGTAGAATCTTTGGGGGAACTTGAAGAGCTAATGAATTACATCCAGGTTGACATGGGGTCAGAGCATATCAATTGCAGAAGCAGGGGCTGAGGACAAGGGGACCCTGGCTTGAGCTGCATGCTGCTTTTCCTTTATCATTAATATTTCTTTAGGAGAAATTCTTAGAGCTGGAATTGCTAGGTCAAAGGGCATCTTCTAAAGCTTTGACAGACATTACCAAGTTTCTTCTTCTGAAGAGTTGTAAACTCTAAATTGGTACAGCAGCAGCCTTGTACAAAAGTAGCCATTTCCTTGCATCCTTACAAACTTTGTCATGGCTTTAGCCTTTATCGGTGTGTGGTCCTGGCCAGTTTGTCCTCAGACCTCTTTCTTGCCCTTCACTTTCTCTGTCGTGTATTACAGAGGAGGGCTGACCACAGCTGGCTGAATTTATCTGGCTTTATCCACCTAGGTGTGGCCAATGGACAGTATCAATGGGAGACAGAAAGGCAAAAAGGAAGGGGGAAGCCCAGGTATTTCTCTCCTTCCCTCTCTACTGGAGAAGACATCTCTGGTAGTTGCTGCATTCCCTGGAGGGTGGAGTGACGAGTGTCCCCAGCCATTGGCACCGGAAACAACACCTCCTCATCCTGTCCTTTCAGCCTAAAGGTGATAATCTTCTCCTGTCATTGCTCATTTTCTCTAAGTTACTTCGTGGTCCTCTGTTTAGACTCTTGCTTTTTCCAACACCTGTGTAACCAACTCCCTGAATTAAAATTCCTTCTTGTTAAATATGTGAAGTTGTTCCCGTTTCCCAGTTGTACTGCAACTTATATGGCCAGTTTCATAGTGAACATAGCGTTTTATCCTTTTGATTGTATGCTTTTTGTTTTGGCATTCTTGAGGTTGAATCTCTTTCCCATTTGTTTTTTTGTACTCTTTGTTTGTGAATTGCCTGTTTGTGTCCTTTGCCTATATTTCTATTTCTTACTGACATTCATCAATTTCTTATTAAGTTCTCTCCTCCTGTATTGAGATTCAACCTTTTTTGCATGTCTTGTATAGTACAAATATTTTTCTTCATTTACCTTTGAATTTTGTTTGTAAGACCAGGTATACAGAGGCTTTCAGTTTTATCTGGTAAATCTCTTCATCTTTTTTCTGTATGCGGCTGCTTTCATTTTTATCCTTGAAAGATCTTCCATACTCCAAACGAAACAATTTTTTTCCCAACTCTCTTGTGGTTCCATTTTTATCATTTAACTCTTTAATCCATTAGATTTTTTATTCATTGTGTCAAATAAGAAAAAAAAACTCATACTTTTATGTTTTCTAGCTCTAACCTTTATGTTTTCCTACATAAAAACCACATGTCCTGATACCATTGCCTGAATAATTAATCCTCTCCAGTGATTGGAAATGCCAACTTTGTCATTTACTGAAACTTGCACTTGAGTCTATTTCAGGGTCTTTTAATGTTTTTGGGGGGTTACTTCTTTTTTAACCCTTACTGTCCCATTTTAATTTTTTTAACTCCTCCGTTGCCTTAAATCATCTTTCTGTCCAAAGAAAAATTTCACTAGCTTAAAAAAAATTGTCCCCCAAAACATATTTTACAAAATTCTGTATTCAACCCAGATGTTCACTGGCCACATTCTCTGGTGGGCTATTTGATTATGACATTGAGTGTTTACGTTGGTAATACTTTGGAATCTGATTTTGCTGAAAATTGATGTCTTTAGGCTTAAGCCTCACATGTTCTCCCTCTCCAAATCTCAGACTCTTCAAGAAACCTCCAGATGTGTTCATGTGACAGATTAGTGAGTCCATCCTTAAGATTTATGGCTTCAGGGAAGGTGCAAGAACCAGGTTCAGCCAGATGTTGAGGCAGCACACTTCTTCCACGAGCACACACTCATCACAGAGAGATCTTGAGAGAGCAAATAAAGTTAAGTTTATACATGAGCTGACCTGATGAATGCCTTCTTCAAATGGTGGCCTCTTGTATTAAACCATTCATGCTGCTATAACAAAATACTTCAGACTAGGTAATTTTAAAGAACAGAACTTTATTTCTCACAGTTCTGGGAGCTGTGAAGTCCAAGATCAGGCACCAGCAGGTTCTGTGTTTGGGGAGGGCCTGGTCCCTGCTTCTAAGATGGTGTCTCATTGCTGTGTCCTCCAGAGGGAATGAATGTTGTGTCCTCACATGGTGGAAGGTGGAAGGGCAAAGGGGCACTAAGGCACTCCTTCCAACCTCTTCCATCAGAGTGCTAACCCATTCATGCGGATGGGGCACTGATGACTTAATCACCTCCCAAGAGTCCCACCAATGAATACCATCATCTTGGGGTTGAAGTTCAAACATTCAAATTTTGGAGGGGACACAAACATTCTAACTATAGCCAGTGGACTTGATAGAATTACAGGCTTATGTCACGGGGCTAAGAGAGTGCAGTCTAAAGGGAAATGTCAGGGCACTTGAGTCAGGAGTCACCAAGACCATTGTAGGCACAATGATTTATTAGAAGGACTAATGGAACTCAGAAAAGCTGTTATATATTTTTTATAGTGAAAGGATACTGATTACAATCAGTAAAGGAAAAAAGTGCATGGGCAATGTCCAGAGTAAATCAGATGCAAACTTTCAGGTGTCCCTTTGTAGTGGAGTTCCATGGAGATGTGCTTAATTCTCCCAACAAGGATGGGGGAAAACATGTGCAAAGTACTGTCCCCCAGGGGAGCTCACCTGAGCCTTGCTGTCAAGGGCTTTAGCATGTGGCACCTGCATGATGGACTGGAGCTACTCAGTCTCAGCCCCCAAAAGGTTAAACCAATGTAGCATGGCCCAGTGCCTCAGGCCCACAAAAACACTCCTAGGAGGCACGATATTCCAAGGGCTCAGAGGTTCTCTCCCAGGGGCCTGTCAAGGATCAGTCCTCCACAACACAGGCCATTTTCGTAATGTGTTGGGTTTAGCAACTCATGCCTGAGGCAACTCTTCACTGCACAGCATGGATTCAATAAACCTGAGTTTTGTTCCCAACTACTGTGTCATTGACTAGCTCTTACTGTAGCTTAACTCCTTTAGGTCTCAGTTTCATCATCATAGTGGGAACAACATTTACCCTGTCTTCCTTCTAACTGCACATGATCAGATGAGATAACAAGTAAAAGCACTCTGAAATAAAGGGATCCACACCGATAATCCACGTGTTCTAGACTAAAATACACACTTGTATATATTCTCTGAATGTGGAAGGGACAGGAAGATTCTCTGTTTTGTTCCCAAACTGTACTTTTTTGACAGGAATGACTTGGGGAAGATATAAAAAAATTGACTCACTCCACAACCCTATCTCCCCAAACACACACACACACACACACACACACACACACACACACACACACACA
>NW_022437049.1:3252122-3394197 GCF_009761245.1 Sapajus apella | reverse complement strand
ACACACACACACACACACACACACACACACACACACACACACACACACAGATGATTGGCCCTACATTTCCTTTTCAAGGGATATGTTGCTTCCTTCAACATTGAAAAATAAAGGTTCCTTGAAAAGGAGACCTTTTGAATTCATGCTGAAGTGTCAATGACTAATCCTTTACTCTTAGGAGGTAGGGGAGGAGGAAAGGTACCAGGTACAGACAAGGGACACTTTGGAATGGAAACAGATTTTGGGAAGGATGGGAGGCAGCACAGACATATAGACAGTTGTACCTAAAGTCCAGCAGGGTACCCACAGGTTGCATTAGAGGGGATGGAGCTTGGGATGAAACTCATGCATACTGAAACCACCCCTCCCACAGTGGGCGGAAGCCTTGGAAGCCAAGATTTCAGTAGTACAAAATAGGCTTGTGGCAAGAAGCCTTTTCCTCTAAATATATACACTCACAGACCGCTACACTACAAGGACAAAGAAAATGGGACAGAAAGGAAGATGTTGGCATAGCACACACACCAGAGCATCTGCAGAGACAGTGCTATATCAACAGGCCTAGCAGCAGCTGCTGTGAGAGCTGGCCAGAGGTTGGGTAGACACATATTCAGGTAATGGGACTATCCTTGGTCTTCTTAGCTACTTTTTGATGTGAAGAAATTGAGGGCAGTCAATATTGTCACCACAAGAAGGAAAAGATGGAAGAAAGCCATACCACGCCATTCAGAGCCCATCCAGCTTTACTTCCACTGGAGTGGGAGTTCAAGGAAGACACAGCATTTTCATGACCCTGTGTTCCCAATCACTCAATGCAGGTATCACCTTAGAGTAAATGTACAATACATGGACCGATGAATATCAGAAAAGAGATCTAGACTGCCTTGTACCACAACTTTAGTAACATAATTGCTACTGCATTCAAGATAGCCCTTGGGGAAGTCTAATGACCTCTTCAGGCTTTTTGGAAGGCAGCATAGGCTAGGAACAAAGATTAGGTTGGAACTCCGGAAAGCTGGGCTCTAATTTTGCCTCTGCATTGGTCAGCCACCTCGCCTTAGATAAGGCAGTTCCTCTCCCTGAGCCTCACTTTACTGCTTGTTCAATAAAATAATGGTATTGGAAGAGATCTCTTAGTGCCTTTCTGGCTCAGACTAAGATGCAAAGTGCCTGTGTTCTGTACGCCAACCACTTATTTCTCTTTTCTTAATGTGATTCCTAACATTTGTATGGGTTCTAGCTTTTAAAGATACTTCCATATTTATTCTCCCAAGTGAAACTCCCAATAAACTTGAGAATGGTGAGCAATCCCGTGTGACAGATGAGGAAATGGAGAGACTGAGTTAACTGTTTGAGTTTAAAAAGAATGGGGAAACTCCCACCAAACTGGCTAAAATTTTAAAAGAATAGATGAAAATTGACAAAAATGTAGAGTAACTGGAACTCTCATACATCGTCTCTGGGAATGTAAATAGGGATGGTCAACTAGGAAAACTGTTGCACGTTATCTCCAAAGCTAAATGTACACCTACCCTATGACCCAACAGCAGAATTTATTGTGTCTTTGTTCAACAGAAATGAGTGCATATGTCCCCAAAAAGACAAGTTACAAAAATGCTCATAGATATTTTATTTCCAATAGCCCCAAACTAGAAATAACCCAATTATCCATCCATAGCAATATGCATAAATAAATCTTGATGTATTTATTCAAGGAAATACAGCACAGCAACAATACAGGATGAACTACTGCTGCACACAATAATGTGGATAAATCTCACAGACCTAACACTGAGCAAACAACACCAAAGACTATGTGCCATATGCCTCTATTTATGTGAAGCTCAAAAACTGGCCAAGTTAATCTTGATGGAAGTCAGAACAGCAGTCACTTCTTAGAGGTGAAGATTGACAAGGAACATTCTGAGCTACTAAAAATGTCTTGTATCTTGATCTGAGTGGGTGATTACACAGGTCAATATACATATTTATATATATATATATATATATATATATATATATATTTATAAAGCTGTGTGTTTAAGAGTTGTGCTTTATGCTACATATAAATTATACCTTTATTAAAAAAGGGAAATGAGAAGCCACCATCAGAAGAGAGACAGATAAGAAATAGAAATAAAAAATAAGAAGAGAGCTGAGATTAGATCACATGGTTCTCTCTCTCTCTTTTTTTTTTTTTTTTTTGAGACAGAATCTCACTTGCTCTGTTCCTCAGGCTGGAGTGCAGTGGCACAATCTCAGCTTACTGCAACCTTCGCTTTGAGGGTTCAAGCCATTCTTCTGCCTCAGCCTCCTGAGTACCTGGGATTACAGGCACATGCCACTATGCCCAGCTAATTTTTGTATTTTTTGTGGAGACAGGGTTTCACTATGTTGGCCAGGCTGGTCTTGAACACCTGACCTCAGGTGATCCACCCACCTCGGCCTCCCAAAGTGCTGGGATTATAGTCTTGAGCCACTGCGCCCAGCCAGATGGCAGGGTTCATTACCCACATTGTAATATGGGTAATACCCCCAGCAAGTAATGGCTGTGCCGTAACTTAAATATATTAGTGCTGACCTAACTCCCAACTCTGAGCTGAATTTTGAATTTATTCCTATGTAGTAAGAACTTTAACATCAGTGAAGTGACAGGCTTATATAACAGAGAGCTGTCATACATCAAAATTGTGACTCCGGCATGATTTTAAAGAATGCTATGATGAAATAGTATATAAAGAGAATAACCTTTTTATAACAAACAGTTCTTGGCTCTTTTCTTTTTCCTTGTTTATAAATATTGCCTTTAAAATACCTAGTTTGCTTAAAATGAGGGACATATGTCAAGGAAAGGGGGTTAATGACATGGGGTAATGAAAGACAAAGGCAGAGATACCATCTTGAGGACTGTGTGGTATAAATTACTGTGGTTGTGAAAGTTGTCCGAATCAAAATGGAGTCACTTGTGTTTAACCAAAAAAAAAAAATAGAGTTAGGGAAGGCTGTGAAGGCAGGGTTCTCACTCATGGTTGCCTGATAATAAACTGTCACAAAAGACTGCCAAAACCACAACCTTGCCCAGAGACCACTGCACCTTCACACAAAAAATATTTTTGGTAGGACATCTGCATAGCAACTACTTGTCCAACTGGAACTAACACCACCCTTGTTATGATGCATATGGGCAAGAATAATTGTTTCAAAACAACTTCTGTAGCCTTCCTCATTTTACCTTTAAAATCCTGGCCCTCATGAATATGCCCATAGGGTGCTATCGTGTACACATTCTGCACTGCAATGCTCACTCCTGAATAAACTCATTATCTTTGGAGAGCCTCTCTGTTGTTATTTTAGGTTGACATGGTCACTGCAGAAAAAGAGTGCAAAGACAGCTGGAGTTTATGCATCATAAAAACCAGGTGAGCGCTTTTACAGAACCATATTTATTATCATCACAATGTACTACTCAGTTTGGTGGACATCACTTCTCTTGAAAAACAGTTGCTGAAGGACTCTCTTGTGGAGACAATTTTTATAAGGCTTGAGTGACTAAGAGGGGCTAGAGTAACATACCCAGGAAATATGCATGAAAATTTATCTCAATAAATTCTACCTACTCTTGCTAAATCTGCCAGTATTTGACAGGAAGACGGAGGAGTAAGAAAGATAGTTGACTCCCTCTGCTTTAGAAAATGGAAGATTCTAGCTGGGCTGGAGATGAAAGTACTCTATAAAGTGACTAGTTCTTTATTCCAGAATGTGGAAGAGAAAAGAAACCTGGAAGCAGAGGGGTGTCTGTCTTCAGCCATGGACACAGATCACCTCAGGAGATCAGAAAAGCAGAGGATAGGAGGACAAGAGCCACTGGCAGCAGGAGTAAGCAATGCAAAGGCTCCAGACAGAAGACACCAGGTGCTGGGTGTGACCCCAGGAATGCGGAGGCTCTGTAACAGGAGAAGCACCATCTGTGGGTACAGTTAGGGCTGATATTGGTAGATAAACATTAAGTGAAAAGTGAGTGGGAAAAGCTCCAGTGTATAGACAGGGATTTGTTCACGTGTCTAAGTTGCTGTAAAGTAGCAATAACAAACACCCCTGTGTGGGCCACCTGCATGCAATCCACGGGAGAGGAACTTAATAACGTCCAGGCCCCTCCCAGAAATTCTGACCTGCCCTGGCTAGTTAACATGGCTTTGAAGCACCACCTCTCTACATATAACATTACTGCTTTTAAAAATGGAAACAAATGTATGTAAGTACATGATATTTTGAAAAATCAAATACAAAGAAAAGACTAAATTTCCTTTTCTTCTCCCACAGAAATAAACATTACTATTAGCTTTTCATTATTCTTCTAGAAATAATCTATATACCTATGTTCCCTTTTTTTTTCACATGACAGCAAAATCCATTTAACAATGCATCTTGCAAATCATTCTATATCCGCATATGAAGACACGCCTCATTCTTTTTCATAAAATTTGGTTGTATTAATACACCATAATTTAATGAACCAGTCCCCTATTGGTTGTTTCTACTCATACAATGTTGCGTGAATACCTCTATCTGTATATGCTTTTGTACTTTTTACTTTTCAATTTTTTTCTATTGAATATATTCCTAAAATTGGAATTTCTAAATGAACGAGTTTGTTAAAATGCTACTTCCCCTGCCCCACCCGCAAGGCAATCTCACTCTATCGCCCAGGCTAGAGTGCAGTGGCGTTATCTCTGCTCACTGCAATCTCTGCCTCCCTGGCTCAAGTGATTCTCGTGTCTCAGCCACCCAAGTAGTTGGAATTACAAGCACACAGCACCACACCTGGCTAATTTTTGTATTTTTAATAGAGATGGGGTTTCACCATGTTGGCCAGGCTGGTCTCGAACTCCTGGGCTCAAGTGATCCACCAGCCTTGGCCTCCCAAAGTGCTGGGATTTCAGGCTTGAGTCACCATGCCTGACCAACTTTTAAATACACACACACACCCCCCCATATACATATATATGAGATGGAGTTTTGCTCCTGTTACCCAGGCTGGAGTGCAATGGCGTAATCTCAGCTCACTGCAATGTCCACCTCCTGGGTTCAGGCGATTCTCTTAATTCAGCCTCCCGAGTAGCTGAGATTACAGGTACCTGCCACCGTGCCCAGCTAATTTTTGTATTTTTAGTAGAGATGGAGTTTCACCACATTGGCAAACTGGTAGTCATGAACTCCTGACCTCAGGTGGTCTGACCTCCCAAAGTACTGGGATTACAGGCCTCCCAAAGTGCTGGGATTACAATAGTAAGCCGCTGTTCCTGGCCACTTAAATTTTATTACTTTGAAAAATAGAGAGTTGTCTTTATCTTGATTTTAATAAGAATACTTATAACTTAAGTTTTAGTGTTCAGAAACATGACTATGATTACAATGATACTAAGATTATATGTTTGCCACTCAAAGAAACAGCAAACATCATAAGCCATTATTCTTTTGTGTATACCATGAACCAATGGACTATGCAACAGGAAGGAATCAGGCCTCTGGCTCAGTGTTGGCATTGCATGTGATCTTGGTCAGGTCATTTCACTTTTGGGCCTCAATTCCTCCATGTATAACTAACTAAACTATTCTACTCCTTGGGTAATATATTAATATCTCAAATATAGGTAACAGACTGTACTAACTGGCAACTCTATAGACTGTTACCTATATTTAGGATATTAATATATTATCTATGGAGTAGATCAGTTCAAAATTCAGGCATAACAGTGTGACTAGTAACCAAAAGAAACAATCAAAGAGTCCTGTTGTACTAAGGACAGACTCCTTTTAGGTGCAGTTGGGAAAATATGTCACCATAGTTTCTAACTGAAGTACTGTATAGAAATGGACATGTTCTTTGACTCAGGAATTCTATTTCTAGAAGTTCATCCTAAAGAGAAAATTGTATAGGTATAAAAGGATATTTGTACAATAATATTTATTGCAGCATTGTATGAAACACAAAAGGAAAAAAAAGAAAGAAAAAAACTGATAGAAACCTAATGCCCCAAAATAGAGAGTTATACTGTGATACAAACACACACACACATACACACACACACTCTCTCTCTCTCTCTCTCTCTCTCACTCACTCACAATGTGATACCATGCAGCCATATGAAAAATAGTTAGATCTATACTTACTGTGGAAAGACATAGAAGAGTATTGGTCTATTGATTTTACCTTAACTAAAGCTAATAACTAGCCTGTTACTGTTTCATGGATATTGACAGAAGACATGAAACTCCTGGATCAGAGACAAAGGACTTTTTAAAGACTATGGCACCAGAGCAAAATAAATATCAGTATGTTTGCATCAGCTATCATGGGGGTAATGCTATCAGCGCAGATGAATGTTGTGTACAAGTGGGTTTGTATCACATTCTCTGGAAAGGGATGTAAACATGTTGATATTCATGCTGCTTTTTGTGCCATAAGCTTGGGAACTCACCATTTTATTGCAAGTGGTAAGCAAGCTTGTCCTTTGTCCAGGAGGGAGACATCGCCTCATCCCTCAAAGTTGCTTACTGTATACATAACCCCAAGAAATGACCTTGCATTCTTAGCATACTCCACAAAATGTGTACAGCCACAAGAGACCCACAGAAAACTCTCTCTCCCAACAAGAATATATGGTTGAGTGAAGAAAGCAGGCCAAAATAGATATAAATACACATAAGCAGATGTCTGAAAGAATGTTTACCCAAAAGTTAATAGTGGTTTTCTCTGGATAGTAGGAGGTCAGGTGATTTAAAAATTTTTTTTCTAAGTACATTTTAGTATTATTTGAATTCATTTCAATGAGAATATATCAAAATTGGGTAGGCTCACAGTCCAGAGTGAATTCCAAGACTAATTCC
Organism: Sapajus apella; assembly: GCF_009761245.1. Lineage (NCBI taxonomy): Eukaryota > Metazoa > Chordata > Mammalia > Primates > Cebidae > Sapajus > Sapajus apella. The sequence goes on along the minus strand of NW_022437049.1, from coordinate 3,387,309 downwards.
CACTCAGGAACACAGATTGATAAAATCCAGAAGCAAACCAGAGAAGAGACTGGACATCTATCAGAAATGTGAGAATGGGAGGTAACAAGGAAGGTGGGAACTAACACATATTTGCTGGTTATTACGCCAAAGACGGGAAAATCCAACACCCTGATCAAATTCAGTTTGATTAGTCCAGGAAGCCTGAATCCATGGTGCAAATTCAGGAATAACCAGTGGCATTCAGACCATGTTTCTGCATCATCTTAGCAGATCCTCTCTCTTTGAAATGACAAGTGCAAATTAAGGAGAGTCAGAATTAAAAATCAGGGTCTCTCCCATTAAGTCAGTGTCTTTCTATATCTCTAAGCTAAAGAAGTCACTTTTCAAATATAGTGTCACCCTGTTTAAACAGCTTGTGAGGATATACAATAAAACATGAGCCATGAGATGTAATGGCAAAGGCATTGTGATTTCAGCCAAATTTAGGAATTACACTATAATAGCTGTTGAATTACATCATGTTTATGAACAACTAAGATATCTGAATTATAAGAATTTTGAATGCTAAATGAGTAATTTCACCTGCTTTGAAATAACAGATAACGTCAGTGGCATTCTCTTTTGGGGGTCCTGACTTTTAAGGCATCAAATCTGTTTTTCCTGGTTGCTCTTGAGTGTGGCAGTTGTTCATACAAAATTGCCAGAAGGCTCAGTCCCAGCCTTCCCCCAGAAAAGTGATTGCTAATAATGCCAATCTGGGGCCCAGGTGAAACAGGCCAAGGGAATGGGGGTGTGTGGGGTGCTGCAGCCTTCCCTCCATGTTCCCCAGTTACCAGATTTAGAAAAGAAGCAACTGGAGTTGGAGTTGCCAGGAAAGCTGTTTGTAGAGAGCTTGAAGTTAATGCAGCAGACAGGGAGCCAGAGAAAGGAGCCAAGGACGCTTCCCGCCAAAGAACCAGGAGAAGAATTAGAAATGAGCACAGCCTCCTGCAGCCAGGACACAGGCGCAGGTGCGAGGAGCAGGATCAGGCTGGGCCAGAGCAGCAGTGCTCTCCGGAAGTTATGATGCCAGCCCTGGGCTCTAGCTCCTGCTCTCTGGTCCTTACAGCAGTTCCAGTTCCAGGAACTCCTGACCTTGTGCAGCACCTCAGAGAGGGAAGGAACGATCTCTTGAAGCCCCTACAGTGCTCCCATCCACCCACTGGTCATTTGTAGGTGAGGCTCTTTCTATGGACAGTGGAGAGCCTGCAGGAGTATTCCCAAGTCGGGCCGCTGGGGACCAGGGCAGATCCCTGGCAGCTGCTATTCCCTGGACTGAAACACACCTGCCAACCCAATTCCCTACGGAAATAACCTGGAGCAATAGGATTCACAGCCATTTCTGCTGCTTCCTTAGGGGAAGGTTAGTAATTCCCTTTCTATGGCTAACTGCAAAATGTTAAATGTCAGGTGACAATCAAAGAAGTCCTAATTTTCTCTTTTCACAGGTTTCATTTTTCATTTTTGTTATGAGAGCACTGTGTACATTTACTCTATTACCCTGTCCTTGGAGACATCTGTCTTCCAAGCTCATCTCCGACAAAAAGACATCCAGGAACATGCAGTGCCTTCCATAGTGAAAGCCCTTGACACCTACTTTGTTGAATGAACAAATGAAACATCCAGCTGTAAGAGCAAGAATTTGTCCTTTCTCCTTAATGTGTCCAGGAGGATTTGAAATTACTGTCTTGTGTATGGGAAGATACCCTGCCCAATAAACTGTCCTTACTTGAAAGCTAGAATTTCATTGCCAAAGAAAGGCATTTCCAATCCTTTTATGTGTTTTAGGTAACTAAAGGCATCCAACAGAAATAGCTGGTTCTGTCTGGCAAGGTAGGGAAGTGCCCCTTGATTCTTAGGCACCTCTGAACCTCTGGGCATCGTCTGTAAGCAGGAAAGAAATGCTCTGCATAGTAATAGAATGGGCATTAGGAGAAGGACAGATTAGGACAGATTATGCAATATTCAAGAAAAATGAGTTCCTCATTCCCAAGGTGGCTTAATACTATACAATCTTCAGTATGACTCTTTTCCCACTGGAAGAGAGAGAAGGAGAGAAGGCATGTGTGTGCGTTTTTCTTATTGCATTGAAATGTTTTCCAGCTCTTTCATTTTTTTTTTTTTTACCCTCTTACAGGTTTATGTCTTGTCTCTCCAAGATTGTTGAAACCCTGGGAGCAGGACTAGATTAAAACTTCTGCACACTTATGGTCAGGTAGATAGAAACAAATAACACATGGCAAACTAAAGTTAGTTCCCCAAACACGAGCCACATTTTGGCCAGCTCTGTTCTGATGAGAGCAATGGTTTGGCTAATTGTAGTAAAATGCATCCCTGCCAGGAAAGCTGGACTTAAGAACCAAGGAGACTTTTCCCATAAAATACCAATTTGCTGCTGTCTAGTGGAACCAGAAACAAAGAAAAAACAAAAAAAGTGACCCTCAGCCTTGCCCAGAGCCTCTATGGTCTGACTTTATGAAGCAGGGTAGCTCAGGTGACTGAGAAATCTTTCTTTTCTAGATTTTATTATGAAAAGGGGAAGAAAGTGACTTATTTTCATTAATCCTCTTTCTTTTCTCTGTGCCCAAGGAACACACATTTCCCCATTGGCTGGGAAGAATTAAGTTTACTGGGATTGTCAATGATATTATGAGAACAGTAAGAGGTAGCAATGTCCCCTGTAGTGAAAATGCACTGGACGAGGGGACCTGAATTTGGCTTCCAGCTTCATTTACCAGTGGTGTGACCTTGGGTGAGCCATGGTGTGCATTTGCTACCAGGTAATCTGTGGGGTGGCCCAATAAGTCAATGCATAGTCCTGGAGGACTCTGAATGTGCAATCCTAGAGCAGGGGTTGGAACACTACGGCCCACAGGCCAAATCCACCTCCACCACCTGTTTTGTCAAGAAAACTGTATTGGAATGCAGCCATGCTTTTTTGGTCACATATTATTTCATGCTGCAATGGCAGAGTGGAGTGGTTGCTACAGAGACTGTATGACATGCAAAGCTGGACATGTTTATTACCTGGCCCTTTATAGAAACAAGCTTGCACACCTTGCTCTAGACTCATGCACTGACTCTTGGTGACCTTGGAACCCCAGTCCTCACATGTAGTTTTTCTCATTGGCAAAGCCAGGGTGCTCTAGGGAATAACTATCAGCTGCTTTTCAAATAGGATACCATGTAACAGAACCATCGTGCCTTGATGAGCTAAGGAGTTTCTTTCTACAGAAACTCTGCTCTCTCTCAGCTTCACAGAGCAAAGAGTGGGCACCTGCCTGCAATGCTTAACAGTCCTCATTTATCATTGATGCTGCTGGAGAGCAGAGGTGGGTACAGCTCAGGGAAGCTCCAGCCAGCATGCCTGTAGCCTTCTCTGCCAGCCTGCATTTACTTTCTCTGAATTTTAAGAAATCAACTAACATGATGATTGGGCTAAGGGGCAGCCAGTATGCAAATCCCTTCACGTTTATGGGAATGAGATGCTTTCCCTAAACAACTGGAAAAGATTTCATCAGTTAGTTCCTGGAGTGTTAGAGCTGGGAAAGCTCTTGGATCTGTTCAGGTTCCGTCTTCTCATTGTGTAGAAGATGAAGTGGAACCCAGGAAAGAAGAGTGATTGGCTCAGAGTCACCCAGTTGGTTAAGGACAGAGCCAGATTCGAGTCCAGCTGTCTTACTCTCCAGACCACTGTTCCTTCCATAGTTACAGAGTCATGAACAAGGCAGAGATCATGGGCCTTTGAGTTAACAGCTCGATCTTACATGTGTTATACCTACATTATTACACATATCATTAACAATTGTGAGAAGTGTTGTGATGGAAATGAACAAGGGACAATAACAGAGAATAACAGGAAAATCCTATTTGCCATACTTCCTTAATCAGGGCATGCACCTTTAAAAACATGTTGCTATTTCTGAAACCAAGATGCAACTTATAATAGATGGAGCCTGGGAGGCTATTGAGTGGCATTTTTACTTTCAGAGACATCTTCCAGTTGATGGTATCTTAAGTCAACGATAGAGAGTAGATAAGGCAGTCAGAGAAGACCTTTGTTTATCTAAGCCAAGTCCTGGAGGCTGAGAAGGAGCCAGCTATGCCAGGAGCAGGGGAAGGAATATTCCAGACAATGGGATCAGCATGTGAGAAATCCCAAAGGCAAAAAGGAGCCATGTGGAGTCCAGGGTGGCTGGAGTGAGGAGGGAGGCCCCAGGAGCACCTAGAAGAGTGTGCAGGGGCCAGGTCATTCAGAGGTTTAGAAGCTGTGATCAGGATTTTAAGTTTAAACAGGAGAGTGACACAAACAGCATTGCATTTCTGACAGGTTGCCTTTAAACAATTCCCCAGAAGGGAACTATAAAATCCATGTTATTTATTGACAGAACAATATTAAAATTAGAAAGTTGAGTTAGGGGGTAATTTTAGCAGTGCAGGCAAGAAATGGCCACGATTCTGATTAGGTTGGGGCAATAGAGGTGGAAACGGGGCTGATCTGAGAGATCCTCAGATGGTACCCCACACACCACCCTCAGTGTCTGCTCACAAGTATGGGCAGGTTACTGGGAAGAAGTGAGAGAACAAAGCCTTCAGATAGGTTTGCTACAGTAGGTAGGTATGGTGTGGCTTGCTTGCTTGCTTGATTTTTGGAGTTATGCCCTCTGAAGATATTCTGTACTATGTATGTATGTATGTTTATATGTATGTATGTATGCATTATGTTTGTATGTATGTATTTGGTAGAGATGGTGTGGTCTTGTCACGTTTCCCAGGCCGGTCTCAGACTCCTGGCCTCAAATGATCCTCCCACCTCCCAAGGTGCTAGGATTACAGGTGTGAACCATGCCCAGCCTCTACACTTTCTTAAGTCTCTTCCAAATATGGCACCATGAAGCTGTCTTGGGAAAAAGGAGAGGGATCCCCGTGGTGAAGAGGTGCCATCACCTCTTTCTGCTCCTAAGCATGTCCTCCACTTACCTGTGCCTCTTCCCCAGCTCCTCTTTCCCCTTTCTCAGATCTGCCTGATTAACCACTATATACAAATATGGTAGGAGGCAGAATTGTATATAATATGTTTCACTGCATGCTATTGGCATCTTTCTTTTTCACCCCAAAATGTTTTTGCCCAGGCTGGTCCGTGGCAAATTTTCAGGGCTCCTGGAGTCCACTAGAACCTGAGCCCACTCCCATCACACAGCCCCACTGCAGCCATCAGCAGTTACAAGGAAGTGGTAAGAGAATGATGTCTCTGCTTAGGCCTCCAAAGCCCCAGAATAGCCCAGGGTTGGGGTCCAGGGTTCAGGAAGCTGGGACTCTCTGCTCTTGCTGACTCAGCCTCATCTTTCTCCATTGTTCTAGCCTGAGTGTGTCAGCTGTGAAGTCACCAAGAGAAACTCCGCAGAGCATGCACCAGCCTCCTCCACCTGCACATGGCTCCTCTGCCTGCTGCTTCCGCAGGGGTGTGGGGGCTCTGTGGGCGTAGAAAAGTTTAAGTTCAAATAATGATAAGGGACCCACGTGTCTGTTCCTGGTGATGAGGGCTCCTGTTGCTCTCCTCTCCCACTTCCGCCTCCTCTCATGGCCTCAGCCAGCACCAGAAGGCATCACTAAGCTCCATGGGCCCAGCCAGGCCAGCAGGGCACCCCCTCCTTCTGCCTGCTCATTCCATAACACCCAGCTCTGCCTCCCCATCATCTGGCACTTGTGGGACCAGTGCCAGGGACTGGGTCATGAATCGGGAGCAGAGCCCTATTTGCTATTTCCAAAAATATCTACTCCTATGTGGTTTGAATTTCTCTGGCATTTGTCAACCCTCTGCTCATTTAGCATTTTGCCTCTGATGGCTGAAGTTTTAGGTTCATTTCACAGCACCATATCCTATCTCTCTAACTAGATAGTAAGCTTTTGGGGAATCAGTTTGATATGCCTTCATATTAGCGGACCAAAGGCTTGATTGGGGTATTAAATATTTCAAAATTCCCAGAAGCACTAACTGTCTCCATAATTCATATCTTGAAATTGTTGTGACTCAGGTGGCCTTGGCCTCTGGGCCTCAAGACACCCAAGTTGAAGAGAGAAGGGAAAAGCCAGGAGTACATGGGTCTGATGCCAGATGAAATCTCAGGCATGCCAGAAATTTAAACTAGAGGATCACGGTAAAGTGACATCATCCTGGATGTTATTGACATCCAAGTGGTGGGGCCCTCCTTGATGACCAACTCTAATGCATAAGAGTGACTGTCTGGGGCCTATGTCAAAGCGGACACTGAGGTTGCACTCATGACTGGTGGGAAAGACTGACAGGCTCATTGGCACTGTTTGCCTGGGACTGGAAGAAGGGAGACAGTGTGTTAGCCATTCTCCTCTGCACAGTGCTGTGAGTTTGGAGCTGGGTGAATGGCAGAAGTTGTGGTTCCAGAGCTCCTTCTGTGAAAAGCAGAACCATGACCAGAAGCAAAGGTGGAAAAGGGTGGTCTGGCCTTCATGGCAGAGTGGCCTGGCCTAGTTCAGGCTGCTGCTTACACAGTGGATTCCTCAGCACAACTCTCCTTTGGGGTACCTGTAACACATATCTGGAATTCAACACAGAGGTACATACAGTCATGGAGACAAGGCAAAAGGAGATGTGACCAGAGGAAGGCTTGAACTTTTGGGTTCAGTTCACATACCCCAGATACTAAGCTGTTAGCAATTGGATTAATTCCAGACCCTCCCTCATTAGCGGCTCCGAGCATTCTGATATAATGGCAGCCCTGTTCTGGATTTGCACGTGAGTCTAGATCTCAGTGACTCCCAAAGAGCTGTGCTGTCAGTGCAGAAATTAATGAGCATTGAGATCCTGTTTGCAACATCTTTAACCTAGATAAGGACAATGGTCTCCCAGCCTTCAGGTTTATTCCACTCCAATTCATCATTACAAATGCTGCCAGAATGTTCTGTCTAAAGCATATTTCTCATCCTCATACCCCCTTGTTATGATTCCTCAATGAATCTCCTTCACCTACAGAATAAAAACTAAGCTCCCTAGCATGGTCTGGTGAGTCTCCCATGACATACATCTTCCGTCTGTGACCCTGCGCCTCACCGTTTCTGCCCTTGCCCTATGTTCCATTCGCATGGAACCACATGAGAACACCAAACATCCTGAGTTGCTTCCCTCTGCCATTCCTTTGTTTATTCTGCTTTCTCTGCCTCGGATCTTCTCCCCAACCTTCACTGCTGAGGTTGGCGGAATCCAAAGATGACTCCCAGTGACTCTTGCCCTTATATAATCTCCCCCTCTTGAATATGGGTCAAATCAATTAATATGATGGGATGTCATCATAACTGGGTTACTGTTTCGCTGACTTTGAGTTAATCAAAAGGGAGAGTAACCTGGGTGGGCCTGACCTAATTGGAAGAGCTTTTAATAGATGGTGACACATCAGAAAGATGTGGCCCTGCTGGCTTTGGAGACTTAGGCTTCCATGTTGTGAGAAGCCAAGTGAGAGTAGGCTCAAGGAGTGGAGAGAGTCTCTGATCAACAGCCAGAGCTTTTAATAGATGGTGACACATCAGAAAGATGTGGCCCTGCTGGCTTTGGAGACTTAGGCTTCCATGTTGTGAGAAGCCATGTGAGAGTAGGCTCAAGGAGTGGAGAGAGTCTCTGATCAACAGCCAGCAAGGAAGTAGGGACTTCAATCCTACAGTGACAGTGACACCCAGCACAATTCTGCCAACAATCTCAGTGAGTTCGGAAGAGCTCCCCAAGCTCTAGATGAGAACCATAGCTGCCCAACACCTGAATTTCTACTGTGTGAGACCCTGAGTGGAGAACACCGCTAAGCCTCGCCTGGACTCCTGACCCAGGGAAACCGTGAGATAATAAATATGCATTGTTTTAAGCTGCTGTGTTTGTGGTAATTAGTTATGCAGCAATAAGAACTCTTCCTTATGTTTCAAGATTCAGCTCAAGAATCATCTCCTGTAAGATTTCTTTGATTCTGTCAGATGGAATGGGCCACTTCCTGTGTAGTCTCAGGCTTCCCCTTGTAGCTGGGGCTTATTTGTTAACATGTCATATGCTATGGACTGAATGGTGTCCCCTGCAAAATTCATAATTGGAGCCCTAACTCCCAATGTGATAGGATATAGATGGGGCCTTTGGGAAATAGTTACATTAGGATGCCATGGAATCAGTGTTTTTATAAGAGGAAGGCACACCTGGGTTCTCTTTGTGCAAAGTGAGAACATGATGAGAAGGTGGCTGTCAACAAGCCAAGAAGAGAGCCCTCGCCAGAACCCAATCAAGGTGTCACCTTGATCTTGGACTTCCAGCCTCCTGAACTGTGAAGAATAAATTTCTGTGGTTTAAGTCATCCAGGAGATGGTACTTTGTTATGGCAGCTCAAGCTGACTAAGACACTATCTATTTGCTTGTCTGTTTCCCTCACTGGACTGTGAGACCCTTGAGGGAAGCCAGTGCCTTGTTCATTCTCACCTCCCCAGTGCCTGGCAATGGCTGGCATATGGTAACCGTAGTAACCGAGGCCAGGAGCCATAGCGCCCTCCAGCCTAGCTTTGTTCCCCTCCAGTCTCCCTCAGATTTCCCCAGGGTCTGAGACCTTGGAATGTTCTTCCTCTTAGGATTTCTCAGAGGGAATCAATGAAACATGCCTTTAAAGTAAACAATCAGGCATTGGGAGATACACATGCCCACTTGTACAGAACACCACAGCCATTTCATAATTTATGGACAGTTCTGGGGAGGTAAATATTGGTTTTGATTATTTTACTATGAATAATTGAAAGCAATCTCAGAGAACATTAAGCAGAATCCTAGTCCCATGAAAAGCTCAACAAAGAAAAGAGGTTCCATAGTGAAGGAGGTCTGAAGAGTGCTTCTTCCCATTTCCCTTTCTTAGAGAGCCACAGACCACCTGAACACATTAAAGACCATGAGAAGTCCTGTAGAAAAGAAACCTGCCTAATAGTAGAATCTGACACATCTCATGTTTATGTGTTAAAAACGAACACAGTGATGAAATAATACCTGTTAATTTCTCCTGGTTGGAAAACACTTTGGGAAGTCTTGTAGTATATGACCTAAAACTCTATAGCCCTAAAAGTCAGCTCTTTCTGCCTACTCCTGTGAAGAATGTGAATATCCAAGCTGAGACAGTGAATCCTTGTGTTGCACTTGAGGGAAATGAGGTTGAGAGAGGCAGAGTTACTTGTCCTAAGTACCTAGTCAGCTTTGGCCGAGGCAGGAGCAAAGCACAGTACATTCCTTACTGCCAACTCAGTGTCCTGACCCTCATTACATTGGCTCACAAAACGTAGATCAGTCAGCACATTCTTCATTCTGCTTATATGTTGCTGTGTGACAAACCAACTCTAACTTTGTAGCATAAAATATGAGCAAACATCTTTTATTGTTATCTCTTCTAGTTTGGGGTTACTGGGATCAGCGAAGTGGTCCTTGCTCAGGGTCTCTCATGCAGTTGCCGTTAAATGATGGCTGAGGCTGGGGTCATCTCAAAGATTTTCCTACTCACATGTGTGATGGTGGATGCTGTCTATCCGCTGGAAACTAAGCAAGGGCTGCTGGCCAGAACACCTGCTGATGGCCTTCCAAGGTGACCTGGGCTGCTTCACAGTATGGTGGCTGGATTCCAAGGGCAAATGTGTCCATGCACACTCCTTTATGACCTAGCCTTAGAAATCATGCAGCATCTTTTCTACCACCTTCTACCACTTAGAAGAAAAATCACTCAAGTTGCCTCATACTTATGTTTTGTTGGAAAGAGCCTCAAAACATTTATGGACATGTTCCAAAACCACCATGTTCCTATTCCATCTGGTGACCCATGGTCTTCCCCCAGGCAAGCTCCTCTGGGCTCTGCATATCAGTTGTTGGTAGCAAAGAGACGTTACCATTTCAGAATTTTCTCATCCATAGGTTACAAAACTCAGCAAATGTTGGTTAAGATGTCTGTGACCCTGGTGAAGGTTTTATTTATTTATTTTTTTAGAGGAGAGATTAGAACTAGAATCCAGGAAATCCTAAAATGTGGTATTCACCTTGAGCCCCAATTACACTCATCTTTATGTGGTCATGCTCATTATGGTCTGTTTATGACAATCAAAATGTTCCCTTCATATGTAGCATGGATAAATTTCAGTCCCCAAACTCAGATATGCAGGAAATTGAACTTATCTTATTTTTCCATAATTCATTCTCTCTCAGTCACGGTTCTGATGGAGGTGGGGGCAGCAGAACTTAATCTCAGCCAATTTATTATTTGCCCTTCTCTGTACACCAGACCCACTGGAGGGGCAGGAGCCACCTGAGATGTGAGGATGGACCTTCAACTCTATGAGCCAGGCCTCTAACAGCCAGGCCTGCTCTTTAATGTTTGGTGGAACCCTTCAAGACCTTGGAAAGTGACGCTTGCAATTGTGTAAGAGCTTCGCTGGAGCCACCACACATACCCCAAATGGCCCCACCTTGAGTCCCTAAAGTCTTGCTGACTCTGGGGCCCTCCCTGCCCTACTCAGCTGGGAACATGGCTGGCCGGACTGTAGCCAGGACGGTTCTACTTTGTCCCATTAGGAGCAGTGTGATCCGTTCTCCTACACATCACTCCCCTGCCTGTGTGATTGGCTGGGCTAAATTAACCAGCCTGGATCTGGACTCTTTCTACTTATAAAATAGAAGACTCGTACGAATGTAGGTGGCCAATATGCCTCATTGTGGTCGCACTCATTATGGTTTGTTTCTGACCATAATGACAGTTATTCCCTATTTATGAGATTTTTTTCTTTCTTTTTTTTTGAGAGGGATTCTTGCTCTGTCACAGGCTGCAGTGCAGTGGCGTGATCTCAGCTCTCCACAACCTCCATGTCCCAGATTTAGGTGATTCTCCTGCCTCAGCATCCAAGTAGCTGGGATTACAGGCATGCACCACCACATCTGGCTAGTTTTTGTACTTTGAGTAAAGACGGGGTTTTGCTATGTTGTCTAGACTGGTCTTGAACTTCTGGCCTCAAGTGATCTGCCTACTTCGGCCTCACAAAGTGCTGAGATTACAGTCATTATCACAATATAATTTTAGAACATTTTCATCAATCTAAAAAGAGCCCATTACCCATCCGTATTGACTCCTCAGTTTAGGCTGTAATATCCCCACACCCCCTCTCAGCCCTAGGCAATCACTAAGCCCAATAGACATTTTATTTTTTGTAGTATGATCTCATTTCAAATGAAAACTAACTAAATATCTATAGATAGCTATATGTTTACATTTATACTACATGTCACCATGTTGTCAGTTGTTATGGGGGCATATATTAATCAATGCTATGGTCTTAATATTTGTGTACCTTCAATATTCATATACTGAAATCCTAACCCCCAAGGTTAAGTGTGGGGCCTTTGGAAGGAGGTTAGCTCATGGGGGCAGAACCCTCATGAATGGGATTACACCCTTATAAAAGGGGCCTGAGAGAGAACTCTTGCCCCTTCTACTATGTGATGACACAGAGAAAAGTCACTCTTCATGAACCAGAAATCAGGCCCTTGCCAGACACTGAATCTGTTAGCACCTTGATCTTGGATTTCCCAGATGCAGAGCCAGTCTGATGCCAGGCCCCCAACTCTATGTGCCTCTAGAATTGTGTGTAATAAAGTTCTGTTGTTTATAAGTCACCCACTATGATATTTTATTACAGAGGCCTAAATGGCTGAGACAATGAGGGACTTTCATAATCATCCGCGATATCTGAATTTAAAATTCACTTTTGTATTCAGAAAAATTACAGATATCTCTCTTAATATGAAGGTTAGAAATATCTTCAGCATTTTCATTCTCTGTGTGTGGGCAAGAGCTTATGGACATGTTCAAATAATATAAAAATACAAAGAAAAGCATAATAAACCCCCCACATACACACTCATCACTTATGCCTGGTAAAGTTTCAAATCATTGTATGAAGGAAAGATTATCTTGTGATAATAGAGTGAAGAGGAGAAAATTGCTTTCCTGAAAAAGTTTTGTTTTAAACTCTAGTTTTCTGATTATAGGTATGTGATGTTATTAAAAAATTTTTGGAAATATAGAAGCTAGAAAGCTAACATCTTAATAATTCCATCCCCATAAAAGTAACCATTATAAAAGATTTTGTATCTATTCTTCAAAATCTTTTTCTATACAGTTCCTAACACGGAGATTTCCTGTCATTTTTAACAAAAATGCTGTCATACGTGTACATGCTATTTTGCAACTTGCTCCTTGTGGCTAATGCTATATTTTAGACATCTTCTTTGTCAGTATATTTAGACCCGGACAACTTAGGGAGAGAAGAAAGGTCTTCTGTACTTTGTTTTGGACTTGAATTTTCATAGCAAGAATTGAATTTTCTTGGATTTTTCATACCAAGAGTCCATCTCATTACCATGCGGTAGTGGCTTACACTACCACTACCCTGACCTCAACCGCAGGATTAGGGTGAAAAGCACAATGTTGTCCCCAACTATGTTCAGGGAATCCAGAGATGGACCCTACGTGATGCTGATGATAAAGATGGCGGTAGTGATTATAACAATAGATCTTGACATTTGAAAAGCATTTGGACCTACCTTACGGTAGAAATTCAAAACAATTATCTTTGTTATTAATCATGTTAACAGCAAATAAAGGCAGAGCTCAAAGCTGGGGTAGAAGGACCTGGAGCAGTTTCCCCAACACGGCTTCCTGACTGTGCTTTTTCCTCCCCTCTGATAAATGAGTGTCACTTGTGTTTTCCTTTCTGCTGTGCAAGGAACGAATGGATTTGTTTCCATCGTATCTGTTTCAAGTTGTTCTTACTCCCATCTTCCTGTAGGAGTGAATGTTTCCTTCACTCATATATGAGTCCATATAACCCTTTTACAGTTTAATTTCTGATATATTTAACAGAGGGAGAGAAATTTCTACAAGTAAGAGCCTTTGGGGCAAAGATGCCTCTGAGACTTGTATAATTTGTTAATGGGAAAAACTTTAATTTCACATTTCATTCTGCTGCAAAATCCACATGACCCCAGTCAGTTTGGTAAGCTTGCAAGGGGAGAGCTGGCTTCTAAACAAAGTTAGTGTGGGACACCAGCTGTGAGATTGGGATAGACCCTGGCCTTCAACTTTCCCAAACTCCTCTTTCCAGAGGGGAAAACCGAGGCCAAGAAGGGTGAAGTGCATCACAGAAGGTCAGAGGCAGTCCGATGCCAGGCCCCCAACTCAATGTGTCTCTTCTGGGTGAAGAAGGGGACAGAGGTCTTGGCTTCAAGGCACCAGCAGGATTTGATGGGACATGGATGCCTGAAATCTCCTCTAGTGATTAAAAAAAATCTACCATTATAGGTAAATGTCTATCAAGAAAGTTGTATAGAGAGACTCTGGAATAAAAGAATTACATATTTCCTGTAATGGAAGACCATTTTATTACATAAAAATGTTCAAAGCATTTAAAACTCAGGAAATATAATGAGCATATCAAAAATTCTCTGCATCTGAAAAAAATCTCCTCGACTAGAAATAGAAAAAAGCTGAGAGACAGGAGGAGCCAACTCCAACTTATACAAAGTTCCTTAAAATGGTGTAAGTGAGGGGAGTGCTGGGTGGAGGTTGGCTGAGCTGAGTTATGTCACTAACTTACTGTGTAGGATGTGGGCAAGTCACATCACCTCCCGAGACTTTCATTTCTTTTTCTGTAAAATAATAGCTTTAAACTAAATAATTTCTAAGGACTCCTAGAACCACAAAAAGTTCCACGTGACGTTATTCTAACCACCTGCAAATTCTCACCAGCTTCTTCCAACCTGATGAGTTTCCTGTTGATTGTGATCACTCAAGAGACTGCAGCAATTCTTTTTCCATTTTAATTAAAATCTTAGGCTGCCTGAAAATTATTGCTGTCAAGCCAGGGACTCAGAAGCCCATGCTAATTAACATGGATTGGCATTCTCAACATTCTCTGCCAAATATTTTATTTTCCATCTTGGAGACAAGTATTTTTTAATGTCTTGTTATTTCTGAGTTGTCTTTAATGCTTAACACACCTCTGGGTGTACATAATATGTGGCTTATGCTCCTTTTCAAATCATTTAAATTAAAAACAGTTGGGCCTACGACTTATTCTTCCAGCACTCTGCCTGATGCCACCAACTAAGCCACCATATGGTCTTTTGTCCCGAGTGTGGCCTTTCAGGCTGAGACATTCTGTTTGGAATTAACAGATTTTGAATGTCAGATCTCAGTGTACTGACCCTTGTATTTTTCTGAGTGCTTTCCTGTTTTAATGAAAAAGTGTGATTTATATCTTCAATGTACATCTTAGAAAACCTCAATTGCAAGACAGTAGGCTTAGCTCAGGAAGGTAATGGTGATGTTGATGATGACAGATAACATTCATTCACTAAAGGTTTATGACCTCAGCCAGGCACTGTGCTAAGCATAACAAGAAATATATTTGGTCTTTGTCTCCAGTTGCCAACAGAGTGCTCCCAAAGCTGTTGGAATTTTCTGAATAATTAAGTGTTGTTTTCATTCATAAGGAACCCCTTTCAGACACACCTGAGTTTATGCAAACACAGTGACTTAGGTAGGACTCCTAGGTAGCCTCAAAGGAGCTGATCACAGAAAGACTAGTGATTAGAGAGTGGGAACCTTCAGCCCCACCTACCGCCCTCTTGGGGAGGGCTGGAGATTGAGCTCTATAAAAACTCATGAATGAGACTTTGAGAGCTTTCAGGTAAACACATGGAGGTACCGGGAGGGTGGTACACCCAGAGAGAGCACAGAAGCACTCTGCACCTCCCCAGGCCTTGCCCTATGCACCTCTTCCATTTTGTTCCTGAGTTATATCCTTTACAATAAACCAGTAAACAGAAATATTTCCCTGAGATCCGAAAGGCATTCTAGCAGATTACCAAGCCTGAAGAGAGGGTTGTGGGAATTGCACATTTATAGCCAGTTGTTCAGAAGTTCAGTGACCCTAGATTTGTGGCTGGTATCTGCAGTTGAGGCAGTCTTGTGGGACCGAACCCTTAAATCTGTGGAATCTGACACTAACTACCTAGAGTTAGTATCAGAATTGAACTGAATTGGAGAATTGGTTTTTGGTTTTGGAAAATACTCCGGAATGATACATGTATTATTCCATATTGAATTCTCTTAACACCCTTATGAGATAAGTACAATTATCATGGTCATTGTACAGATATGGACTCTGAAGCTCAAAGAGATTAAGTAACTTCTTCAAGGTCAAACAGTCAATGATACAGGCAGGATTCAAACTCCAACCATTTGACCCTAGGCCTATTTGATACTATATTAGTCCATTTGTGTTGCTATGTAGGAATACCCAAGACTGAGTAATTTATAAAGAAAAGAGGTTTATTCAGCTTATAGTTCTGTAGGCTATATGAGCATGGCACCAGCATCTGCTTGGCTTGTGGTGAGGCCTCAGGAAGCTTATAATCATGGCAGAAGAGAAGGGGAGCCTGCATATCACATGGCAAGAGAGGGAGCAAGAGAGAGACGGGAGGTGCCAGGCTCTTTTAAACAATCAGATCTCAAGTGAGCTAATAGAGTGAGAACTCACTCTCATTACCAACAGGATTGTACCCAGCCATTCATGAAGGGCCACTCCCATGACCCAAATACTTCCCATGAGTCCTCACCTCCAACACTGGGCGTCACATTTCAACATGAGATTTTAGACGGGACAAATATCCAAACCATATCAGAAACGTTAGGAATGAAAGGAGAGTAGAATGGCCCCCATATCTGCGAGTGCCCCAGCATATCCGCAATAAGACTCAGTTCTGAGTTAGTTGGTCTACACTTGTTTACACAAGCATTTCTGAAAAGTCTATTGTGTGCCTATGTGAGGCACTGTGTTGGCTTAAGATGACTAAGAGTCTCTGTATTACAGAAGCTTGGGATCTAACACCAGGAGCAGCTAAGTTTGCATAAATTATTTCAGAGGAAGAACAGAACATGATCCATGCCAATGAAGGTACAAAGTATGAGCGATTCAGGACAGGCCAAGCATTTCAAGCAGGAGTCATCATCAGAAAGTTGCAAGCCCTTTAAATAACTTTTTTGCTTCTGTTTCAGCTGAAAAACTGATACCACTTCACCTCAGGGGGTCATTTCTTTGTTTTTGTGTGCATGTGTCTTTTTTATTTTTCCCTTTTTAAAAAGAGAAGTCTTTATTTCCTTGCTTTGCAAATAAGGCTAGGAGAATTGGTTGCTTTTTGGTGATTAGTCAAAGAGACCAAATTCCATATCCTCTTCTGACTCTTCCTTGGCTTCACCCTTGACTTGGACTGCAGCAGCAGTAGTAACAGCAGTGTCCACAGGAGCAGCAGCCCCAAATGCAGATGGAGCAGCAAAGATGGCCTTGCCCTTTCCAGCAACTGGGAAGGTGTAATCAGTCTCCACAGACCAAGCCAGCACTCATTTGTATCTGCTGATGATAGAATAACAGGGAACTGACACAACAGCTGGGTAACCAATCTGCAGACGACACTGGCAACACTGCAGACACCCTCCAGGGAGGAAGCATGCAGAGTTTACTCTGCCATATCAAGCCCTTCAGTGTTGTAGATGCTGCAGTTGTCAAACACCTGCTGGATGATCCGCTCAAAGAAGGGGGAGTTGTTCCGCATGTTCACCAATGTGGCCTCACTGGCCTCCACTTTGTCTCCAGTCTTCATCAGTGGCACATCACTCGGGATTTCAGTGGTGCCCCTGGACATCTTAGTTCGGATGCTGAAAACCTGAAAGAAAGAGGCCTTCTTGGGCCCCAGACCAGTGTTCCATGTGGGCACAGTGACTTCACATGGGGCAATGGCACCAGCATAAGTGGCAGCATGTCCCTGGTCTCAGTGAGATCCTCCTTGGTGAACACAAAACCTACATTCCCCCAGAAATGAAATGAGGCAATGGTTTCTCCAGAGCTGGGTTGTTTTCCAGATGTCCTTGGATGGCCTCATGCATCATGGTGCTCTTGTCTGCCAGCCTTCCCTTGCAGGGACATTTGGATCTGCTGCATCTGCTCAGAGCCCACATTGTTCACTCCCACAATGAAGCATTTTGGATAATCATCCAAATGTTGGACGACCTTAGGTTGAGGAAGGAGACCCCCTCCTCCCGAGCTTCTAAGGCCATTTCCCCTTTAACTTTCTACATTGCATCTCAAAAGGAGAGGTTAAAAGTCAGCCAGAGGAGGGATCTGTTGGCGCTGGTCAGGTCTAAAGGATTAACCCCCCTACTGCTAACCACAATCCTATCTATAGATCACGGACATGGTATGGAGGAATTTTCCCCGGAAGGCATTGTTCTTGCTTAACTGCTCAGATCCCCACCTAGTCACATCTCCTACACTCTGGACCCTCTCACATGTGCACCTTTCAGACTGTAAGCCTTTAAAAGGGACAAGGTTTTCTTTGTCGTGGAGCTCAGTTGTTGAGGCATCTATACCACTGCAGCTCCTAGCCAAATAAAATGACCACTTCCTTCCCTGTTCGGTGGGTGTTCGAGAGGTTTGTTTGCGGTCCTCCTGCTTCAAAGTAAGTTGGACTTCCAGGTCACCCTGTCTTCCCTGGGCATCATAGCAGTGCGTCAAGGATTGCCATGCAGGATTTTAAAGACGATGTCCCTCTCACAAGGACTCCTGGAGAAAGTTGTATGTGCCTTTACAAAAAAAGCATGTAAAAAGTCAAATGCCTATTGTCTGACGGATATAGGTGAACCCACTGTTTTATGCCTTATCCATTTGTGTGGTGCACGGAAAATTCTACCCCCAGAGAGGAGCAAGAAGCTCTTCCTGTGGGGTGCAGGGTCTGCTACGACCATGGCATCTCTCCTGGAGGACCCAGAATTTCAGCATCTCCTCTTCCCTCTGACAAAACCATGATTCTCCACCATCTGGCCTGCTCACCAAGACTGCTTTGTTAGTGGATCTCAGCAGGTAAGGCTTCAGAGCTCAGGCACCAGGTCAGGGTAATATAGAGCTGGGAGGCACTCTCAGGGCATCCCTGATTTAGAATGCTATCCTGTTGTCCCAGGTATAAACCAAAAATAAAATTCTAATGTCCCCCAATCATCTGAATAGACCCCTCATCTCAGCCAAGGGCATTCTAAAGTTAACCTGAAAACCTAGTTCAGGCCATGATGGGAATGTGGAGCTGGACTTGCCTCATTATACCCTCTTACCTTTTGAACTACTGACAGAACAGACTCTTTAAGTCTAAAGAGAAACATTTGCAATCTATTCTCTCTGAAGCCTGCTACCTGGGGGCTTCATCTATGTGGTAAAACCTTGGTCTCCACAACCCTTTCTATTGATAACTTTTAACCAATTGCCAATCAGAAAATCTTTAAATCTACCAGTGACCTGGAAGCCTCCCACCCTGAGTTGTCCCACCTTTCTAGACCGAACCAATGTCTATCTTTCATGTATTCATTGATGTCTCACATATCCCTAAAATGTATAAAACCTGGCTGTGCCCCAACCACCTTGGGCACATGGCAGAACCTCCTGAGACTGTCATGTTTGTAGCCTTCACCTTAGTAAAATAAACTTTCTAAATTGACTAAGACTTGTCTCAGATACTTTTGGTTTACACAGGTGTGCCCTCCCGCTTGTCAAACTCAGTCCTAATTTTCATTTTATGAAAAGTAGTCACTGGAAACTTAAGGAAGTCTACCCTGAAGTGGGAGTCAGGAATCTTGGGTCCTGGGCCCAGCTTTGTCACTGACCTGAGTGATCTTAGGTAAAAAAAACTTCATAACCTGAAGCCTCAGCTTTCTCATCTGTATAATGAGGTGTGGTCTTACTGTTTTCCAATGGAGGCTGATATGGTTTGGCTGTGTCCCCAACCAAATCTCACCTTGAATTGTAATAATCCCCACATGTCAAAGGTAGGGCCAGATGGAGATAATTGAATCATAGGGCGGTTTCCCCTATACTGTTCTCGTGGTAGTGAATAAGTCTCATATGATCTGATGGTTTTGTAAATGGGAGTTCCCTTGCACAAGCTCTCCTGCCTGCCAACAAGTAAGATGTGACTTTGCTCTTCATCCGCCTTCTGGCATGATTGTGAGGCCTCCCCAGCCATATGGAAGTGAGAGTCAATTAAGTCTCTTTCATTTATAAATTACCTAGTCTCAGGTACGTCTTTATGAGCAGCATGAGGAGAGACTAACACAGAGGCACTACTGACTTTTCAGTTGGGATCATTCTTCTTATGTGGAACTGCTCATATAAAGGGGTTGAGGATGTTTAATGCCCCTTGACATCTAGTCTCTAATTCTCAGTTATAAAGCTGCCCACCCTCAGTCATTACGAAAAGCAGAACCACACCCTAACATTTCCAAATGCCCCATGGCAGGAGACGGGGCACGTAATGTTACCTGGTTGTTATTGAACTAAGTGATCATTACAAGGGCCCTCCAATCAGTTGATTCTCATCAATAAATGTTAGGATAAAGAGCTATACCCAGGCTATCTCCCTCAAATACTTGAGGTACACTGTGTCAACAACAGCTTTGTAAAAGTTTTATCAACAAAGACCTCCTTGGTTATCATGGTTCCTGGAGTATTGTGTGTTTCACTGTTGGTGTTTTGTTTTGTTCTATCTAATGCCTACAGTTGTATGGGGCATTGATTTGAAGCCATTTAGGTCGCAGTAAAATGTCCCAGCTTTTTATTCCGACTACACAGAATAGCCATTCATGTGATAATGAGTTTGCTGCTGCTTCACCTTCTCCAATAGGTTTGCTATTTCTAATTTGTTCCTCTTCTTACCTATCAAGTAAAGCTCATGTCAACCTAAATAACAGACAGAGAAAGGATCTCTAAAAGAAAAGAGATTTATTTTGGCTAGGCATTTCAATGGGAACATGCATGCCATAGCAAACTCTGTGAGTATTCAGGGAGATAAAGACAAAGGTTTTTAAAGGAAAAAATGAGGAGTATTACATAATTATCTTGAAATAATTATCTTTGGCTCTGAGGGTCATCACCAGTCTGATGTTGAACAGGCAATTGCTGGGCAGATGTCCTTGCAGAAGTATTTTTTTGTGTGTAAGTTTGCAATGGGCTTTGTGCAAGATTGTGGTTTTGTAGTTTTTAAACTCAGGCATACACGTGTGAGAACACTCTTCCCATGGCCTTCCCTAGCTCTACTTGTTACGGTTTCTTCACATTAGTGACTCCATTTGGATTCTGACAGCTTTCACTGTCAAATACTAACACTTGCTGGTTCAGTACCACAGATTAAGAAAAACACAGAAATACCCAAAATGTCTTTCCTGTATTTCTTTCTCTTTTTTTGAAAACAGGGGCATTGGGCTGCCGGTTAGCTCAGTTGGTGAGCAGCTGGTGCTCAACTGCCCAAGGCTGCGGACTTGATTCCTGCACCAGCCCGCCCCAATAAATACAAATAAAAATAAAAAAAAACAGGGTCTGGCTCTGCCACCCAGGCTGGAGGGCAGTGGCGTGATTTTGGCTTGCTGCAACCACCGCCTCACAGGCTCAAGCCACCCTCCCACCTCAGCCCCCCTAGTAGCTGGGACTACAGGCACATGCCACCATGCCCAGCTAATTGTACTTTGTGTAGAGATGGGGTTTCACCAGGTTGCCCAGGCTGGTCTCAAACTCCTGAGCTCAAGCGATCTGCTTGCCTTGGCCTCCCAAAGTGCTAGGATTGTAGGCATGAGCCACGGCACCTGGCCCTTTCCTGCATTTCAATTGGCCACTGTGGCATTGGGTTTGACAGCTTACTGCCTCCTTGAGGGAGCTCTGCTACTACCATGAGCAACTGGCAGAATTTGGACTGCAAATGGCCCCACTTTGCTGTTAATTGAAGTGATGTGGCATCCTGTGTTTAAGGGATTTGAATGTGCGTGTGTGTTTATGAAGCATGAATAAGTGATGACTTTCTGTCTAAGAATCTCTTTTGAAAGCGGCAGCCTGTGCACCTGGCCAGGCCCTCAGCTTTGTGGTGCAACTCACAGAGCCAAGACTGCTCTGGGGCTGTGGCTTTGCTTAGTACACACCTGTGATGTGGGGCTAATCGTGTTGTGTTTTGAAATCTCCTCTTGTTCCCGCCCAGTCTTCAGAAAGCATCCTATAAAATGAAATGCTTGTCACATTCGGCTCTGTGGCTCTCCCTCCTGAGCCATCTGTGCAGGACGTTATGGCTGGAATTAACCTGCATCAACAGGAGCTTGATCTGGTGTTTGGGGATGGTGGAGTTTAAGCTGGTCTCTCTATATCTTGAGTCTCTCTGCTCAGCCGTACAGCCTGAGGGGGAGTCTCTCTGGTGGTGACCAACAAGACAGGCCAACTCAGAGGTGGGTGCTGGGAAGCCAGCCTGGAGCAGGGGCCGGGGGCTGTGAATGTTTCCCAGCTGACAAGCACAGGCCAGGCAGAAATGCACTGACTACACAGAGACCAGGGCCCACCTTCATCAAGGCAGGTAGAAAAGTGGTACTTGTTATTGAGTGCTCTTGACTGTATTATTGCTAGGTTGAAATATTAAATATCCTGCTCTGTGGAGAGTCCATCGTAAAACGTGCTTTCCCTGAGAATGTCTGGCTATGCAGAAAGTGGAAGCATTTAAAAGTTTTTCACTGCCCTCAGCTACCGCAACGTCATTCGGTTCTATTCTTGATTTCTTCAGGTTTTCGTCTCACCTTTCTTTTTGCCAACTGTGGCCAACAGACCCTCACTGACTCACACTTTGATTACTGTTGCAAGCTCTAGAATAGAAACAAAATAAAAAGTATTGCTGTTTCCTCAGATCAAAAGCCTTATGTGCTTCCCAACAAAGAACATTTATTAATAATTCTCTGATGATTGCTGTAGAACCAGTCAAAAGTTCTGGTTGTCCAAATTAACTGAACATGCACTACCAATAGACAGGGGTGGGATTCTAACCATCCCAGCCCCATCCAACTCAACTACACCCATATGCCCCATGCAATAGGCACTTCTAGCTGGGGAGGATCCAGCACCCCTTGTTGCCTTAGGGAAGTGAGGAGGAAGCAGTGATGGAGTCAGAGAGGGAAAGAACCTCATTTCCCAGAATCCTCAGGCAGCCACTATATCCCATTCTGCCTCCCTGCTCTGCAAATGCGCTAGGGCACTTGGTTGCAATGCTTTGTTTGTGAATCATTCCTATGTACTCAATATAGAAATCAACTCACATTATGTCCATCCAAATCTTGCTGTTCTGGGACATCGATTTAAAAAAAAACTTCAAAAATGCAACAGAATTTAGCAGTGTGTTGAAATTTCACAGGTTGTAGCAAGTACAACAGGGACACATTCTGAGAAATGTATCACTAGGTAATTTAATCATTGTTTGAACATCAGAGTGCACTTACACAAACCTAGATGGTACAGTTTATCACACACCTAGGTTCTATGGGATACCTATTGTTCCTAGGCTACAAACCTGTACAGCATGTTGCTGTATTGAAAACTGTAGGCAATTGTAACACAATGCTAAGTACTAGTGTCTCTAAACACAGCTAAACATAGAAAAGGCACAGTATAAGTATAGTTTAAAAGAGTTTTTTAAAATTGTACACCTATACAGGGTACTTACCATGAATGAAACTTACAGAAATTGTTCTGGGTAAGTCAGTGAGTGAGTGGTGAATGAATGTGGAGGCCTAGGACATTACTGAACCCTACTGTAGATTTTATAAACACTGTACACTTAGGCTGCATTAAATTTATGAAACGTTTTCTTCAATCATAACCTTAGCCTACTGTAACTTTTTTACTGTATAAACTGTTAAATTTTTTGACAGTTTTTGACTCTTTTATAATAACAGTTTTAAACACACATTGCCCAGCTGTACAAAAATATTTTCTTTCTTTATATCTTTATTCTACAAGGCTTTTTCTTTTCTTTTTTACATTTTTAATTTTTCTTTTTTTTTGAGATGGAGTCTAGTTCTGTCACCCAGGCTGGAGTGATATTGGCTCTTGGCAACCTCAGCCTCACAGGTTCAAGCAATTCTCATGCCACTGCCTCCCGAGAAGCTGGGATTACAGGCACCCGCCAACATACAACAGCTAATTTTTGTATTTTTAGTAGAGACGGGGTTTCACTGTGTTGGTCAGGCTGGTCTCGAACTCCTGATCTCGTGATCCGTCAGCCTCAGCCTCCCAAAGTGCTGAGATTACAAGTGTGAGCCACCCTGGCTTACATTTTAGATTTTTTGAAAAACTGATGTTTCCAGAACCAAGCCAGGTCCGGCTGCATTTTCTCAAGGCCCAATAACGAGAAGCAGACAAACTAGGGAAAAAGGAATTTACTGCTGTAACCGGATACAGGGAGAAGGATGCATATAATTCCACCAGACCAACTCAAAGTGTTGTAATTTTTTTAGTGCTTATGTAAGTTAGGTTTTGTGCCTATGTGCGGTATAGCTCATTCGCCTAAGTCTATTAGTAACTAATTTTGTTTCAACGAGAATGTCAGAGGCAAAAAATGCTTGCTTAGTCTGATTAAAAGGGCACAGTACCTTCAAGGCCTGTATACTGTGGTACTGGAGTGATTACTTCTATCTTATCTCCTTTACACCTTGGTCCAGAGAGCTGCTTTAGACTCTCCAATGAATCTATTCAAACAGCTGCGTCTGTTACCTTGACTTGTCTCAGATTCCATCAACCCAAGATGCATCCTGGCACTAGGAATGTAAGATTATCTCTATTATTTTGACTTGCTCCAGGTTGGAGAGAAGCCCGTGCAAGGCTCCTACTGACCGTATGCTTCATTTCTAGCTTTGATGTCTAGGCACCGATTTCCCCAGGTTTAACTATTTGCTGAATATTAAGGCAGTGCTGTGGAAATTTGTATGTGTAACTGGAGTGCTCTACAGGCCTGTCTGTGCAATTTTCAGGGAGAATTGGCCTGCCACACTAAGACACAAACACACACATTGGTGTCTCCAGAGCCAGGATCATTAAGATGTGTCCAGATGATAGGATATTTCTCAGCTCCATTATCATCTTACAAGACTACCATTGTATATGCAGTCTGTCTTGGCTAAAATATCGTGAAATGGCGCATGACTATACCTAAATTGGATTCAGTCACTATTTCCTGCAATGACATTTGCAATTAACACATAGGGTCTTAATTCAGAATTTCCTTTCTCAGTCTTTTACATAGAACAAGGGTTGGCAAACTGCAACCCACAGGCCCACCCCTGTTTTTGTAAATAAAGTTGTACTGGAGCACAGCCACACCCACTCGTTTACATATTTTCTATTACTACTTTTGCTCTAACAGTAGAGTTGGATAATTGAGACATAGACCATATGGCCTGCAAAGCCTAAAATATTTACTATCTCCACCTTGCCATCTCCTGCCCTGGAATTAACAAGAAATAACTAATGAAAACCCAAATGTTTCTTTTATGGACAAGGAAATAGTTCTAGCACTTGGGCTTTGCCTTTAGACCAACTTAAGGTCAAATTCCAGGTGTCTTTCTTACTAGCTGTGGGATCTGGTGTAAACGTGCAGCCTCAATTTCCTCTGTTGCAAGTAACAGACATCTCAACTCAAACCAACTAAAAAGATGATAAAAAGTGTCATCTCATATAGAAGGAAATAAGGAAGTCAAACAGGGTTTTGGGGTTAGCAGATTAAAAGACTCCAAGGCCCCAGGTTTCTAGCATCTCTCCCTCTCTTCCTATCACTCTCAGTGATGTCTACATGCTCAAGCTGACAGGAGAGATGCAGCAGTGCCAGGCAATACATCTGGACTCAAAGATGTTCAAAGGACTTAAAGAAACTGATTTCCCTCTGGTTCCATCTTGGGAGCAAGGACAAACTTTCCCGAAGTCTAACAGCTTGTCTTGTCTCCCCTCTTATTGGCAGATCACACGGCCATTCTGGAATCATTCATCGGAAAGAGGAGTAGGATTGCCCTTATGCTAAGCATACCCCATGCAGAATTGAAGGTGAAGGCAAATTCTGCCGAGGCACAGAGCTGCAAAAGGAAAAGTGAATATCTGAACAAAACTGGGATTAGGAAGAGAAATGGAGGACATGAATTCTGAGAAAGCAACCAAGACAGCCCACTAAACTGGTCTTTAAAATGTTTTATCCCTTATGCAGGTCATGGACTAAGAAAGAAAAAAGAAAAAGAAATGTTTCATCTTTCCAAACTCCTTCCTAGAACCACTTTGTTCTGCCCTACACACTCCCACCAAATGATCTCACTCACAGCTACATGTTCAAGTGCCAGCTTATGAGCTGTCGGCTTATAAATTCATATTTTCAGCCCAGACCTTTTCTACTGGGATCCAGATCTGTATATCAAACTGCCTTCTTGAAATCTCCTTTTGGATATCCCAAAGACACTTCAAGTTTAGCTTGTTTAAAAGCAAATAGAGGATCTTCAATACCACCCCCCCCTTCAATACCCACAAACAACCCACATCTCTGCCCTAACCCGAACCATGTACAGTGTCCTCTACCCCAGTGAGTGGCACCATCATTCATCCAGGGACAGTAGCCTGAAACCTAAAGGCATCCTAGACACTTTCTTCTCCCTCACCCCCTTATATCCAACCATCATCAGGTCTACTGAATTCAGCTCTTCCTCTCCGTCACCAATATTGCTCATGCTACCATCATCTTTCATCTGAAAAAATGAAATAGCCTAGCAGGTGCACTCATAGCCTCTCTTGCTGCAATCAGCTCTCCAGAGGGATGTCCTTATTATAAGGTTAAAAATTGATCATGTGTCAGCTTCTTCTCAATTTAAGGCCCTTCAAAAAATTTCTCCACAACTTTAGAAGAATCCAATCCTTCAAATAAGCCTTAAAGCTCTAATAATCTGGTCCCTGCTAACCTCTCTAGCCTCATCTCACCCACACTCACCCTTGATGTCTATACTCAGTCACATGAGCTACAATGGAGCCAATATCTGAACACACTTCCTTTGGGGAATTTCCCAACTTATGAATCTTTGCAGGCAACAGAGACTTTCTCCTACTATTAAGCTGAAAACTTGCTTTCATAGTGTCTCTTGCAGCTAAGGTACAGGCATGTGACACTCCAGCCATCAGCTTTTCCCATACCAGACTCTGGCACTGATGACACAAAACAATGCAACACAGTACAATCTGTTGTCAAAACGAGTCCAACAGCCACTGCTGGTAGTGGTAAGATCAACAGAGCCAGCAGAAGAGTCTATGCCTCATGGAAGCAGCACTAGGGGATCTTCTTGAGGCCAGGTCTCTAGCAGGATTTTGAATGTTCCTATTGGCTATGTTTCTCCTGCCTTTCTGGAGAGTTTGGGAATAACTCAATATCCTGTAATCAATTATTTTTGTGCTTAAATTACCCAGAGTGTACCTATTTGCCTAAGATAAAAGCCCTGACTTCTAATTTGTTCCAGAAGTGATGACCCTTAGGATAATAGGAGGAATCTGAACTTGATCATCTGGTATGGTTGAGGACGCAATCAGTGAAATGTAGCAAATTCACACATTATGGTGTCCAGTGATTAACCTGTTAGGCAAATTATTACCTATATTATCTGGAGCACAGTGTCCACTAAAGGTAGGGCTTTGGGGCTTTAAATGGCATCTGCCATAGAAAAGTTATCAAAACCACAAGGACCAGCTTTTAATTCAAGGACCAGCTGGTGAGGTGGTTGTTTCTTAGTGACACTGAAGAGATTAAAGGAATAAGAATGACAAGCTCTAAGTCCGAAATATTCAGCTCAAGACAGGAACAGAAGTAATGGCTACTGAAATAATATGTTATAGTATGAAGCTGCAAGGCAAAGACAGGCAAAAACTGAACTCAAAATTTGATCTTATGGATTGCTGAATTATAATATCACGTTAATGCACATCATCATTTTATTCCTATGTAGAAGTTTGGGCATGGATCAAGAAACAGTAGATTGGGATGAAATGAAATAGAACAGGATAATTCAAATGCCTCCCAAGCTTTCAAACTCCAGCTGAAGGAATCTTCCCTTTCACTTCTGATGAAGCTCTCCCTGTCTTGCTTGAGGACCCCAGAGATCATGGCTGAGACAGGTATCCTGCCAAGTAAACCAATTCCCCTACGATTTAGTCCTGCCACCCTTATAGTTTCCATGCTCATGGCTAGATTCCAGTTTTATGACTGGAATTCATGAACTGTAATTAAAGACAAACCCAGGAGGAGATGTACACAGCAAAGAATATGCAAGCTATTGCTCATTTTCAAACACTTGCGGAATATTGGTCTAGATCAAAGAGGGAGAAACATAATTTTAGATCAGGCTGAGTTTACTAGCGCCTGTGTGGACCAGAACTTCTAAATTCAACATGCTAGCTTGAGCAGCTGGCAGTGACTTTAGTTGTTTCCAATTAGCTAACTGATACCTGGGCTCATGGGTGGCCTAACTGCAAGATGTTGAAATGACAGAAATGTGCTGGCACAGCAAATTTAGGTTAGTGCTTTTCAAACTTTAATGTGCACATGAATAGCATGAGAGTCTTTTAAAATTCTGATTCAGTAGGGTCTGGGGTAGAGTCCAAGATTTGGAATTTCTAACAAGCTCCCAGATGATGCCAGTAATCCTGGGCCTCATACACTATGAGCAGCAAATATACAGGAAAGGATCGAACGTCCTAGGGACACAGGAATGTTGAGAACTTCTTATGGGCATCCCATTCACCCATCTTCTGTATATGGCAAGACAGCCCAGAAGATGCTCCTTTTATCACCCCAGAAATTACATTGGTAAAAATATTGCCATCCTCATACAGCTTGAGGATGCTGGTGAGAGAAACTGAAATAGAAATGGGATTTCTGATTTCAATGACAATGCTGGAATTTCAGGGTACATAAAGCCTGGAATCTACATTTACCTCCCTGAGGCAAGATGAAGGTGGTTACTGAATAGGATGTGGGACTAGAGTAACAGGATGGTTGACCACAGACACCTTTGGCAATGATCATTGACTATGACCTCCTTAGACTGAAATAGACAGCCAGTCCACTTAATTCCTTCTTGGCCAATATAACAAACAATCAAACAAAATCTAAATCTGATGAACAGAGGCCTGAGACACCACATAGTTACAGTTCCTGTCTTAGGCCAAGTTCTTTGAAGTAAACCCTAAAATGAAGATTTCTATGCAAGTAATTGACTAAGAAAGCGTTCCCAGGAGAAACTGGTAAGGAAAGAGGAAGCATGATAGGAAAAGGAGAGAAGCCAAGCAAAGCTGCAATTTCAGGCCAAGTCCTAGCTTCGACCTGATCCTACGAGGGAACTCAAGTTTAAATTATGCTTGAGTTTGTCCCAACTCCAGGCAAGGAAGCTGGACCAGTCAGTCTTTGACTATGAGCCCCAGGAGGGAAGGAGGTCATGAATTCCTAGGCACTTCCAGCTATCTGTGTATGTGGCAAAGTGCCTCCAATAGTTAAAGGACAGAGCTCTGAAGAGAGTTGCAAATTTGGGACATTAGAGAGTTGCAAATGTGGGACATCCCCTCCAAACAAGGGAAGGGGTGCACAGAAATGGTAAAAAGGACCTAAGGGGATATGAACGGGCAGACAATGTTGCCTACGGTACTCTATCTCAGACTTAGTTAATTCAAAGACCTATAGTGACCTGAATGAAGAGGCATTGCAAGTGAAAAATCCTGTGGACCACCCCAAGTTTATCATGTAAATATTCTCTTTAGACTTGTCAGGTGATAGTCAGGTGATGTGTGAAGTTTGGCCTGAATCCATCTCATGATGGGTTTAGGAGGACTTCAATACCAATTCCAGGTTATTCCCCCATTCCTGAATGTAGAGTTGGAATAGGTATAGTCTACAATGGGCAAAAATCCTACATTGGCCTCCTGATCTGAGGAAGAGAGGTTATTGTAATAGGAAGAAACAAGAGGAAGCCCCTAGAACTCCTCTGATATGGTTTGGCTGTGTCCCCACCCAACCAAATCTCATCTTGTAGTTCCATAATTCCCACATGTCATGGGAAGGACCCAGTGGGGGTAATTAAATCACAGGGGCAGGTACCCTCATGCTGTTCTCATGATAGTGAGTCCTCACAGATCTGATGGTTTTATAAGGAGTTTTTCCCTCTTTGCTAAGCACTTCTCCTTCCTGCTACCAAGTAAAAAAGGATGTGTTTGCCTCCCCTTCCACCTTGACTGTAAGTTTCCTGAGGTCTCCCCAGCCCTGCAGAACGGTGAGTCAGTTAAATCTCTTTCCTTTATAAATTAGCCAGTCTTGGGTATTTCTTCATAATAGCTTAAAAGGAACTAATACAGTAAATTGGTATTGGTAGAGTGGGGTGCTGCTATAAGGATACCCAAAAATGTGAGAAACTTTGGGTAACAGGCAGATGTTGGAATAGTTTGGAGGGCTTAGAAGAAGACAGGAAAATGTGGGAAAGTTTGGAACTTTCTAGAGACTTGGAGGGCTCAGAAGACAGGAAGATGTGTGAAAGTTTAGAACTTCCTAGAGACTTGTTGAATGGCTTTGGCCAGAATGCTAATAGTAATAACAACAATGAAGTCCAGGCTGAAGTGGTCTCTTTGAAAATGAGAAACTTGTTGGCAACTGGAAGAAAGGCAATTCTTGCTATGCTTCAGCAAAGAGATTGGCGGCATTTTGCCCTTGCCCTAGAGATCTGTGGAACTTTGAACTTGAGAGAGATGATTTAGGGTATATGGGAGAAGAAATTTCTAAGCAGCAAAGAGTTCAAGAGGAAGCAGAACATAAAAGTTTGGAAAATTTGCAGCTTGATGATGTGACAGAAAAGAAAAACCCATTTTGGGGGGAGAAATTCAAGCCCTTTACAGAAATTTGCTTAAGTAACAAGGAGTTGAATGTTGAACACCAAGACAATGAGGAAATTATCTCCAGGACGTGTCAGAGAACTTCATGGCAGCCCCTCCCATCACAGGCCCAGAGGCTAGGAGGGAAAAATAGTTGCCTGGGGCCAAGCTCAGGGACTTAGCCTTGGAACATGGTGCCCTGTGTCCCAGCTGCTTCAGATATAGCTGGAGCTAAAAGGGGCCAAGGTACAGCTAGGGCCATTACTTCAGAGGGTGCAAGCTCCAAGCCTTGGTAGTTTACATGTGGTGCTGAGCCTGTGGGTGCACAGAAATCAAGAATTGGGTCTTGGGGACCTCCACCTAGATTTCAGAGGATGTATGGAAATACCTGGATGTCCAGGCAGAAGTCTGCTGCAGAGGTGAAGCCCTTCATGAAGAACCTCTGCTAAGGCAGTGCAGAAAAGAGATGTGGGGTAGGAGCCTCACCTTCCTCCACCAAGTCCTGATTGGGGCACTGCCTAGTCGAATTGTGAGAGGAGGGCCACCATCCTTCAGACCCCAGAATGTTAGATCCATCAACAGCTTGAACCATGCACCTGGAAAGACTGTAGACACTCAACACCAGCTGTGAAAGCAGCCAGAAGGGAGGCTGCATAACAAATTACCCCAAAATATAGTATCTTAAAACAACGAACATCTATTATTTCACATATGTTTTAAGAGTCACTGCCATGGTTTGAGTGTCCCATTCAAAACTCAAGACATGAAATTTAATTTCTATTATAACACTATTAAGAGAGGGCTCCACCCTCATGAATGGATTAATGCCATTGTCATGGGAATGGATTGGTTATGGGTTGGGTTAATTAAAAAGAATGAATTTGGTCCTATTCTCTCTCTGTCTTGTGCACTCCTACTTTCCACCTTCCACTATGGGATGACACTCACCAGATGCCAGTACCTTGCTCTTGAACTTCCCAGCTTCTAGAATCATGAGCCAAATAATCTTTTATTGTTTATAAATTTTTGTTGCAACTGCTGGAAACTGGGCACAGCTAATCCTATTGTTACCACCCTCACAGTCTACAGCATTGTTGTAGCAGCAGAAAACAGACTAAGATAGTCAGAAATTTGGGAGTGGGTTAGCTGGGTGGTTGTGGCTCAGGATTTCTCAAAATGCTGTAATCAAGGTGTCAGTCAAGACTTTAATCATCTGAAGGCTTGAATGGTGCTGGAAGATCCACTTCCAAGGTAGTTTACTCACATGGCTGCTAGTAGGAGGCCTCAGTTCCTACTTGATACTGGGAAGATCTTCAATTCAGCCTCTCCATAGGCTGTTTCGGTGTCATGATAACATGGCAAACTGGCTTGTGCCAGAACATGTGATCCAAGAGAGAAAGCAAGGCAGAAACCATAGTGTTTTTTTAATAACCTAGTTTTTGAAGCTACATACCATCCCTGCTGCTGTATTCTATTGGTCACCCAGACCAGTCCTGATACAATGTGGGATGTGGGGACTATATGAGGTATGGATGCTGGGAGGCAAAGATCATTAGAGCTGTCTTGGAGACTTACTATCACATACTGTTTCTTCTTGCTGATGGAGTGCTACTGGGCATATCTGCTTTATTGCTTGGAATATCAGAAATACCCAGTCAGTGAAGAGAAACTCACATGCTATGTCACTTGGTGACTAGGAACTCAATTTCTATTGGTATCTAGTAGCAATTCAGGAACTATTTCTCAAAAAGAGAATAGTTACTTTCTAAGGAGGGTATGATTTTACTTCAAGACCCTTCAGGGCTGTGGCTAAAATCCTCCACTTGGGGCTAGAAGTAGACCTAAATTAATGGTACCAATGATGCCAGTCTTAAAGACATTTTCATTGCACGTGCTCCACGGAATCATTTAGGACCTGGTTACTGGACTTGCTTATTCAGTACTCCAAGATCTCTGAATGTTATCCAATCTTTTAATAAATTCCCTTTCAGCAAAAATTGGCCAGAATTTTTTTTCAGTTAGGAACCAAGAATAACACATTAGCTATCATTTATTCTCTCATATCAGTCACATTTCTTTCTGCCACATGCCTTTATACATATTCTTTCCTCCATCTGCCTAAAACATGCTTTCTTCTCAGTTTACTTATTTTCTATTCATTCTTACAATTTCAGCTCAATTATGCTTTTTAAGGAGAACTTCCCTGATCAACCTCTAAATATTCTCATAGTGCCATTTACCTCTCTTTCCCATTACTGTTTGTGTGACTATTTTATCAATGTAGATATCCCCCCTAGCATATAAGCTCCCTGAGTATAAGAGCCTAATCTGTTTGGGTCAACATTTTATTTCCAGAGACTACTCCTGTGCCTGGGGCATTGTAAGCATCTAATAAGCATTTGTTTAATGACTGTGTGAAATAAAAGAAGTCCTTTCTCCAACTATTCAAGGACTGATAGTGAAGAATAAAATGAGCATGTAAATGATGTATGTAAAACATACATCAGAATTTTGGGCATAGAGAAGCAGATCAGTAAATGTTTATTCCATTCTTCCTAGCTTTCTTCACCCACTATCCCCAGCTCATCTTCAACCCTTTTTTGGTCTTCAGCTAAACAAGTAAAGGATATTTTATAAATTCTCAGAACACAGTCAATGGCACATACTAGAGCCACTACATTGTGGACATTTTAGTTACTTTGACTCTTCAGTAATCAAAACTAAATTATTAAATTGAAAAAAGAGTTAAATTTTGTTCTACCTGCAGAAAGAATCCAAATCTCTCTCAAAATTCTGGCTTGTTTGAGCTCTTGCTGTTCTTAATACCTCCGCCTAAATTACATGCCTCTAGAGCTCTCCATGCTATGAAGTGCTTTGAAGTGCTTTTCCATTCTTAGCTTCATTTGTATGGCGTAGGCTTGTGTGCAGACTCTTTTCTGTCCCCCTCACTGATTAATTTATTCTATTTCACTTTTTGTTCTTAGCTTGAAGTACCAATTAGAAGCTGCTTTGGGTGGCTGATATAAGGAATATGACTAAATATATATCCTTACATGAGGTTTACAAGACAGGGTGATCCATGAGAAACACACGCATACACACACAGCGTGAACTTGGAGGCTGGCACAGTCCCATCCACCCACAAGCAACTTCATGGAGATGTTGCCATGGCATTTCTTAAACAATGAGCAAGACTCCCTGCCTGAATGCTATTGTTCTTCTAGAGACCCTCCAGCACCTGCAAATTCTGTTTGAATTTCATATGACAAAACAAGGCACCTAACTACTATCCTATTCACTTTTGGTCTAACTGAACACAAAGCCAGTAGTTAAGAGGATGGGTTCATCAGAGACATCAGAGGGAGGCACTTTCCATTCAGAGGATTTTAAGGGCCCATCCTCATTCACTTCATCTTTTGTAATTCAAAAATGTTAAAAGCTTTTTAAAAAATATGCTCATTTCTAGTTCTCCATTTTGAAGGTCTAAGTTACCTTTGTGAGAAGGCAGCCCAGTCCAAATTGCATTTTATGTAATTTACCCTAATTAGACTGCAAAAATGCTCAGCAAGGAATCCAAGAAGCACTCTGAAGCCTCTTTCCCGCACCCGCTGAAATTAGAGCTGTCGCCCATTTTTCTGTCACAAAAACCAGACACATAACATTCTGTAAATTATTCTTCCTACCAGTGTAGGAGGAAAATATAATAAAAGGAAGTCGTTTATGTAGGAAAGAACATTCTAGCAGCACTGAGATAAGCCTCTCCCAGCCTAATCCTATTTCACTTTCTTTATCCTAGAAAATCAGTGAGTTGCATCAGAACCCTTCTGCACACCCTTCCAGGTCCAGGTGAGCTCCTGGCAATAGATTGAGGGCCTGCCCCGACAGTGGCATCATAAAATTATTGGATATCAGCCTGCTCTGTGATGTTGGACTGAAGCTTCCTGAGGTGTGTGGGCTTTTACATTTTATACCTGCTTTATCTGCAATATTTATTTGCTGCTGTAGGCAAAACCAGGACCTTACTGAACTCATCTATTTAATCAGTCTTGCTTCCAAGAACACAAACACAGTTTTCTCTTTTGGGGAGAAGGAGTGTTTGTTTTTTATTAAAACAGGAGAGTGCATTAACTTCGAATTGGTAAACTTGAGTTCTAGTCAGGTATGCTGTATTAGTTCGTTTTCACACTGCTATAAAGAACTACCCGAAGCTGGGTAATTTATAAAGGAAAGAGGTTTAACTGACTTACAGTTCCATATGGCTGGGGATGCCTCAGGAAACTTACACTTGTTGGATAAGGTTAAGGAAAAGCAAGTACCTTCTTCACAAGAAGGCAGGGGCAGGGTGATGGGAGCAGTGGTGGGGAACTGCCAAACCCTTTAAAATCATCAGATCTTATGAAAACTCACTATCACGAGAACAGCATGGGGGAAACCACCTCCATAATCCAATCACCTCCCACCAGGCCCCTCCCTAGACACAGGGCATTACAATTCGAGATGAGATTTGGGTGGGGACATAGAGCCAAACCATATCATATACCCACGGACTAGTTGACTCTTTTAGTCAAATTACTTTCTTTCTCATTGGTAAAATTAGCACTGGATTAGATAATCTCTAAATATTTAAAATCCAAATGGAATTCTGTTGAGCCGAACCTAGACTGTTAAGTAAAACAGGCATTAACTAGAGATACAGCTTCAAAGGGAAAGTAAAAAAAAGATGTCTGAGTGTCCTCTGCCTGTCAGCAGATCAATGAGTATTTAATGAGTACCTACTTTATGCCAGGCACTTTCAGAAGTAGTCTGGGTTCAGCTTGTTTTCTTGGTGGTTCCAGGAAAAGGGCTCTGGGGACTCAAATTTTGCCCGTGGCGCTTCTTACTGCTAAGCTGTGAAGGCCTGGCTTCTCTAGGAAGTCTTACCGGATAGCTCAGTCCGGTATGCACTTGACAGACATGGGTCTCTGGGT
This sequence comes from Sapajus apella, assembly GCF_009761245.1. Taxonomy (NCBI): domain Eukaryota; kingdom Metazoa; phylum Chordata; class Mammalia; order Primates; family Cebidae; genus Sapajus; species Sapajus apella. The sequence goes on along the minus strand of NW_022437049.1, from coordinate 3,352,468 downwards.
TCGAGTGCCTTCCCTCTGACCCTTGCTTCTAGCAGGGCTCAAGTATGCAACAGCCTAACTTCCTGAGGCTAGCTGGCCATAGAGTACCTTTAGCAGGGATATCTGAAAATATTTAATGATTTGTAAGGCACATGCTCTTATCAATCAGAGTAAATACTGCACATCCTGATGGTCTGACAAGTGCAAATGGTTGAACATCAGCCCTGAGATCACTCTAATCTGGTGCAGCATAATGCCACAGGGCCTTTGCACATGCTTGCCTGGAATTATTACTTTCCTCTCTTCACCAAACTAATGGCTATTGATTCATTCAGGTGAGGTGAATCCAATCAACCTACACTACAGGTACGCTAGAAACACTAATTTTTTTTTTTTTTCTGTTTTTGAAATGGAGTCTTGCTCTGTCACCCAGGCTGAAGTGCAACGGTGTGACCTCAGCTCACTGCTACAACCTCCATCTCCCGGGTTCTAGCAATTCTCCAGCCTCAGCCTCTCGAGTAGCTGGGATAACAGGTGCACACCGCCATGCCTGGCTAATTTTGTATTTTTAATAGAGACAGGGTTTCAGCATGTTGGCCAGGCTGGCCTTGAACTTCTGACATCGTGATCCACCTGCCTTGGCCCCCCAAAGTGCTGGAATTACAGGCGTGTGCCACCACGCCCAGCTGAAACACTAATTTCCTATGCAGATCCAATTGTCCTTGGTCTTATCTCCACCCCCAAGCAGCAGCACTGATTAAATGCTAGCAGTAAGCATAGCATTGAAACATTCATATCTGTAATTCTCTAGGTGAGCTGGGAATGAGGGGAGTAGTCTAGCAAAAACTCCCAAGGTAAATTATTAGTTTGGCTAGGCCTGGTCCCTCATGTTGATGAATTATACATATAGAGCAATAGATGATATTGAATTCAGGTATGCTTTCACATAATAAAATTGATATGTTCTTGAAAGTGATTTCTGAGACAAATGTTTCTAACCAGGGTCAACATTTTTCATTGGTTTTTATTAGAATTTCAAAGCTAATGTTGCCACTGAGAAAATAATGACAATTAAGAATACTAAGGTTGGGTGCTATGGCTCATGCCTGTTAATCCCAGCACTTTGGGAAGCCGAGGCAGGTAGATCACTTGAGGTCAGGAGTTCGAGACCAGCCTGGCCAACATGGTGAAATCCTGTCTACATCAAAAAAATGCAAAAATTAGCCGGGCATGCTGGCAAGTGCCTGTAGTCCTACTTACTCGGGAGGCTGAGGTGGAAAAATCACTTTAACCTGGTTGGCAGAGGTTGCAGCGAGTGGAGATTGCAGTGAGCAGAGATGGTGCCACTCCAACCTGGGTGACAGAATGAGACTCTGTCTCAAAAATATAATATAAACAAATAAAAATAATACTATTCAGTAATAAAAAGGTCACAAACTGTATGACTCCACGTATATGATAAAACCATAGGGACAGAAAACAGATCATTGGTGTCTGTGGACTGGGAATGGGGAAAGCAGACTGACTGCGAAGGGTATGACAACCAAAATGAGTAACTGAAGCATGAGTCTTGGCCACTGAGGTTTATCAAGCCAGCTTGAGGGTAGGCCCAGCAAAGAGAATCACAGATGCATCTGTGTCTGTTTTTTTCCCCAAAGTGGTTCTCAGGAGGCTTAGTATTTCATACATTTTCCTTTAAAAAAAAAAACTGGAGGTGGCAGCGAGACAAACGGTTACATACTTGTGAGACTTTAATTAGTGCCCACTAAATCTACGCTTTACATAAGATAAGCTGAACGTTGGAAGAAAAGGAAACCAGAGGACATGGACATCACAGGGAGGGGTGATGATTAATCTCATCTCGTCTTTGTTCTGTGCCTGGGAAGATAAGCTGGTAATGGACATTATCCGTGTGGAGGGCTCTGAGAGGGCTGTTTTCTGTGTAGCCCTTAGGGAAGAAAGCCTAAAGGCAGTTAGGGTGGGAGAAGGTATAATGGGGCCTCCCCAACCTCCCCATCCTGTCATTGCTGGGAACTCAGCTTCCAGGGTTTCTCTGTGATCCCCTTTTCCAATAGGGGGTCCATTCAGTCAGTTGGGACTTAGAATTGTATTTTTATTTCTCAGGTAGAAAGAAACTTTGGGATGACAGAAAGGTTTTATATTTTGATTATGGTAGAAGTTACATGATTGTATGTGTTTGTCAAAATGCAAAGAAGTAAATATCTTAAAAGAATTTTAATGTATTTAAATTATACCTCTATAAACCTGAATTACCAAAACAAAAAACAGAAAAAGTACAATTAAAGGTGAAATAATAAAACTCCAAAACTGAGCATGTAAGACTACTTCATGACTTTCTAGATAGAACAATAGTTGGACATGATGAAATCACCCATTTTTTTTATGGTATAAGTGTCCCTAAGATTAATAAGCAAGATATCTTGCATGACATCCCCTTGCCAGGGCAGTGTCTGGGAATGGGTGGAAACTGCGAATGAGGAGTATGTCCCCAGGCCAAGTCAAAGGCCACACCACTTTGTGTCAGGCCAAACGTACAGGGCGGAAAGGTGGAGATAAATTCTGAGCTGGAGAGTGGGAAGGAAAGCAGTGGGCCAGGAGACTGGACAGAAGCACAGAAACGTGGATGCTGAGATGGAGATGGGCAGAAGCCAAGAGAAGGGGCAGAGCACACTGAGGGGCCACACGTGGACCTGTGCTCTAAAGATGTGGACACCAAGGAACCCATCCCTCAAAACAAATGCCTGCACCATTAAGCAGATGTTTTTTAAAGGTGGGGACAAAACTGGACATGTGTCCCCCAAAATAGGAAGGGCAGCCAAAAATGACTAATATCTAACAATTCAGCTTTTGGGTATTTGTTTTTTATTGCCAGAAGGTTACACATTTTTCCTTCTGTAATTTTTTTTCAAATATTTCAGCACTTATCTGCAATCTTACAGCACCTTTAGAGGCTTTATAAGGTGCAAATTTTTAAGCATACCATCACTATATCTAGTGATTATTTGTTTTAATTTAGAAAAGCACTTTAAATACAGTACATGACATAATGTAAAATGTAAGCCTATTATGAATCCTGATTCTTTGCCAAATTCCTTTATCAATATGCCTTTTTATTGGTATTTATAATACTCTGATATATACTGGAATGTATCCTCTTATTTCCATATATAAATATATGCCTATACACACATACAAGTCTATATAAAGTATATGTATGCACAAACATATGTATACTATATATATAGTATGTATAGAGAGAATTTATTCTCATATTTATGCTTTCCAATGTCTTTGATTTTCCTGTCATCTCACCGAGTCAGACTGCCTTTGCCACCAGCATTTTGAGTTACAGCAGTGAGATTCTAGTATATGCAAAATAAACAGGTCATCATCAGTCAAGAAAAATATGGAAATCTCTGAGCTGTGACCATAAGGTAGAGAGACAGATCTTTGGGCAAAACATACCAGAAGTTATACATCAAAATAGAACAGCTCTCTTCAGAACTGTTACATTGGGAGGTGGACTCATCAGGGGTCAGGTTTGAGTGCAAACAACAGAATCCATCTCTGACTGGATAGATAGAATTGGGACACGGGCAGGGTCAGGGGAGTCTGGGCAGCTGGAATCACAGTCAAAAGGCCAAAATCACGTCACCAGAAGAGTGGGTCGGGACACTGCTGCTCATCTGGCCACTGCTGCCACCCAGGAATGTGTCCTCAGCTCTTGCCTGTTTCTTTGTGCCGCTCACTTCATATTCAGAGACTGGAGGTCTGCTCAGGCCTAATCCAAACCAAAGGCCTCCTTCCTGTAAGTTCTGTCCAGCACATGTGAGCAAGTGGCTCACATGTGCAACCTAAATCCAGCCCACAGAAATGTGAATGGCAGCTGGGTGCAGTGGCTCACACCTGTAATCCCAGCACTTTGGGAGGCTGAGGCGGGTGGATCACGAGGCCAGGAGTTCCAGACCAGCCTGACCAACATGGTGAAACCCCATCTTTACTAAAAATACAAAAATTAGCTAGGCGTGGTGGCATGCACCTGTAATCCTAGCTACTCAGGAGGCTGAGGCAGGAGAATCGCCTGAACATCGGAGGTAGAGGTTGCAGTGAGCCAAGATCACACCACTGCACTCCAACCTGGGAGACAGAGCTAAAAAAAAAAAAAGAAAAAAAAAAAAGAAACGGGAATGGCACACCCAGAGACTGGGAATAAGAATTAGTTGATTTCCTACACTTAAACATTGGGCACTTTTACATAAATAGCTGGATCTGGGGCTTCACTTTAGCAACTACCTACCTTCTTCAGGGCAGCCATGAGCTGAATCCCAGTAAAGTTTCCCTCTTTGGAGAGGGAAGTGTTGGACCATTTCCATGTTGTCACAGCCCACTTCCCTGCTACATCACCTACCCGGTCGCTGTCAGCATGACTGTTTGCACCCCAGCAATAAATGGAGGTAGTGAGGTTGATGTTTTTATGGTTGGCACTTGAATAGCTGCTATTCTTTTAGGGTTACCCCTTTTAAATTTTCATGGCCACTAGAGGGCAATACAGATCTATTTTTTTTTAATACAGCAAAGTTATTTTTTTTAAATGTTACACACTTTCTTAAATATGTGAGTAACTTGTATAAATACATATTATATATTTCATGTACACATATATACAGGGAAGCGTTTTTCTTTTTGATGAGGAGGAGGATGAACAATGCTATGTGCCAGGCCATGCTGATTGTTAACATGGTCAGATGTAAACAGGAGACACCATCAGTCCTCAGCAGAGACCTGAGATCTCATGTGGGAAGTAGAAAAGTTCCTCTTCAAAGTCGTCTTTCTTGTTAAAGAATAATAATAATAATAAATGTTAGAAACAACAGTCTCTTTTAAAGACTAATTTTCTTCAAAGCCATCTTGCTAGTAGCTCTTTGTTAAGCCTTATCCTATGTAGCTGTTAGACACGTAGTACATTCTATGTCCTTGTACTTTAACCAAGCTATCCATGCTAGATGTGCTCACAGGCATGTCCCAGCTCACAGGCATGTCCCAGCTCACAGCCTATGCCCTTTCCTTCTTTAGACTTCGTTTTCGTTCTCCATTGCTTTGACCTGTTTAGCAAAGTTTTAAGTTGTTAGCCAATCAAGTTTTAGTTTAGCTTGTGAGGTCTGGCTCCAACCAGTGGAGATCAGACACAGCACAAAGGACAACTCCAAATGGGTAAAAGATAAATACGTCTGCTTTTACTTTGTTTGTTGTACTCTCATGGTAAGATAGCTAATAAGAGCACCCTTTCTGCACAAAGTAAAGATTGCCTTGCTGAGAGATCCTTTGTCTCAGTGCTAATTTTTCTTTGTAGCACCCAGCATCTGGGTCCAACATCTGAGTAACTTAGACTCCACCGAGGTAGTTACACATGGAGGAGAAGCACAAAGAGATGGTTTTCTTCCCTACACTTCCAGCCTCCTAGAGCTGTAAATTCTAGCATTCACTTACATAGTACAGGAGGAATGAACTAGCTTAAGTTTAAGAACAGAAACCATAGGGGTGTACTACTACCCAAGTTCAAATCCTGGCTATGCCACTTAGAAGACATGGGATTGTAAAAGAAAATAAAACCTCGGGACCCCTAAACTTGTTATGCCCAAGGGAAAATGAAGCATGGGAACTGAGTCAGACAACACGGCCATTCTTTTTCCCCAAACATATAGCTGTAATTTCACAACCCTGTGTCATAGCATTATACATAACCTAGGTTCCCACAATGACAAAAGGCCATATAACTCTCCAGACGGCCTCCCTCACAAATTACAAGGAAATTCCTTGCTAGCCTCTAAATATTTCAGGTGACATATACGCCCTATAAAACAAGGACGTGCCAATGGTAACCTTGGGTCTGCAATCTAAGTTTAACTCCTAAAACCAAGTTCTGTTACATCTCACACTGACAATGTTGATTACAAACTTATCTTCCCAGGTACAGAACAAGGACAAGCTGAGATCAATTGCTCCTCTGCCTCCCCTGAGATGCGTGTATAATTGACTCTTGCCTCTTACTCCCTCTTTTCAGATATTCACCTTATCTTACAAAAAATGTAGACTTACTGAACAAGAAGGACAGCCTTACCAGAATATAATCATTTGCCTTACTGCCTACCCTTCCCTCCCTTTTCCCCTCCTGCTTGTTCTGTTCCCTTAAATACTGAGTTCCCAAAACTCTCTTTGGAAACAGCACAGGCTACAGATGCTTCTGTTGCTTGTGTTTTTCCTGGGCATGTCCTCAAACTTCAGCTCAATAAATCTCTACTGATTGAGACATTTGCCTCAGTCACTCATTTTTTGGTTAACCGGATGTTTGACTGGTTACTTTCAGTGTGACATTTTCCACATCTGTATGAGGGGGTTGCTGGAAGGATGAAATAAATTAATGTGTACAGGGCCAGCTTCCTGGGAGAGTGGCCAGTGCAGTGTCTCAGCCCCTGGCTCCTCCTCAGAGGGCCTCTTTCTTGGGCCTTTGGTTGCTCTCTTAAAATTTTTTTCTAATTTTCTCTTTAAATTTGTGTTTTATAAGTGAGGTGTGATGAGATAATGAGGCACATGCCAGGGACTTGGAGCCTCAATTCAGAGGTGTTCCTGCCTCCACTGCATCCCCAGGATGAATACTCTGCCACCTGCTCCCTAGTCCTGAAGCAATAGCCACAGTGAGCTAAGCACCAGGAAGGTGTCCTTTGGGAACACAGGTCACTGAAAATCGGTCCAGCTTTCAGGGAGTCAGGAGCAGCCTTCAAGCTGAATTCTGAGGCTCAACCTTACTGCAGGTGGAGAGAGTGAGGAGTCCTGGGAAATGAGTCCAGACAGGTAAGCAGGGGACCAATTTGCTCTAAGCCAATGACAGCTGCCCAAACAGTACCATCAACTACAGCAAGAATGGACCCAGATGGAATGAAGAAATGTTCAGCACTTCCCTCAAGATTAAGTATGTCTCTAGAACATCCTTCTTAAAGGATGCTTCCAGATGATCAAGAATCTCTAGTGCAAGAAATTATCTTTGAGCTAACTACTAATGATCCCAAAGTATCATTAGTAGAGATGAGATTTTATTAGTTCTTGGAGCACTAGAGATTAATAATTCTAAATCAGATGGACATCAACAAGGCAATATTATTTGGGGATTTTTCACTAAAATTTTAAAGGGCTCATAAACTTATGAAGTCAACAGAGAATTCCCCAATACCCATAAATTCATCTTATCAGTTATAATACAATAAGGACAGTCGTAATCAGTTTATTACTGAATAAGTAATGAAAACAAACACTGAGGAGAAAAACTAAATGAGAGTTGATTTCAATTTGGAAGATAATAGAAAAAGATTAAAGTACTCTTCAATAATAAATAGAAGACTGACAAGTTATTAGAATTTTAAAATATGTATCAAATATATTGAAATCCCTGAGGGCAATATATTACGTTCTTAAGCAGCTCACGCATTCAAATCCAACAAGTCAAGTCTATTTGGACACAGTAAATTTAAACTAATTTTTTATGATGCTCCAAACTAAAATCGGTATCATAAGTCCATTAACAATTCCATTTATGTTGATTTTAATTATGATTAATGGTTTGTCATTTGTATAGTTTTAAATGCTGGAAACGATCTGAACTTGGAATGAATCAACCTCCCTGTGAATTTACATGTAGTGTTTCCTATCAAATTTGATTACAAATTATGAAGGCAAGCTTTAAAATTATCCTTCTATGTTTTGTAATGGTAAATATTTTTTTCAGACCTAAAACCATTCCATTCTGATGTAATGGTAAACATCATTTAAAAATATTATGATTTTGATTGTATGGTTAAATCCCATGGCTTTTCATATTTTTCAACGTTCTGTAGAACTTTGGTAAATAAATATCAACAAATCATAAAGTTATGGAAGTACAAATCGAAAGCCTTATTTATAAAAATAAATTCATAATGCCTTTCTACTCTTGATGCTTTCACAACAAAATTTTTCTTTTGTTGTATCATCTAATCAAGGTATGATGAGTGGGTCTCAAATTCAACTTAAGAAAAAAAAAAAAGAAATGCTTTTAGAAGTTCTAAAGCTAAAAAGATTTATCTACACAACTTACACTTTTTTGAGATATGTTTATAAAAATTTGGAAACATCTAAAATGCCTAACAATATGGAACAAATTAATGTATCACATGAGAACATATATATTTATTTTTTATTTACTTATTTATGTTTTTAAGCAGTCCACACATTCAAATCCAACAAGTCAAGTCTATCTGGACACAGTAAATTTAGACTAATTTTTAATAATGCTCCAAACTAAAATGGGTATAAGACCAGAAACAATCCCATTTATGTCGATTTTAATTATGATTAATGGTTTATCTCTCAGGCTTTAATCCCTGGGGTTAAACCAGGAGGCTGGAGTGCAGTGGCATGATAGCAGCTCACTGCAAACTCTGCATCCTGTGTTCAAGCAATTCTCCTGCCTCAGCCTCCAGAGTAGCTGGGACTATAGGAGCGTGCCTCCACACCCTGGCTAATTTTTGTATTTTTTGGTAGAGACAGGGTTTCACTATGTTGGCCAGGCTGATCTCGAACTGACTAACCTCAAGTGATCCGCCCATTTTGGCCTCTCAAAGTGCTGGGATTACAGATGTGAGCCACCGCACCCAGGCTGTAGATATTTAAACTATATTACAGAACAGTATTTACTAACATGCAAAAAATGTTTATAATCCATTACATTTTTAAAGCCAGTCATACATGTACAGTGCTATATAAGGCTCTTTTTATAACTTTGATAATGTATATCTTTTTGAAAAAGAAAAATACTAGAAGAATGTGTCTTCATTCTTAATAGCGATTACCTTTGGGGAGATGGTGCATTTTCTTTTTTTTTTTGAGACGGAGTTTCACTCATGTTACCCAGGCTGGAGTGCAATGGCGCGATCTCGGCTCACCGCAACCTCCACCTCCTGGGTTCAGGCAATTCTCCTGCCTCAGCCTCCTGAGTAGCTGGGATTACAGGCACGCACCACCATGCCCAGCTAATTTTTTGTATTTTTAGTAGAGACGGGGTTTCACCATGTTGACCAGGATGGTCTCGATCTCTTGACCTCGTGATCCACCCGCCTTGGCCTCCCAAAGTGCTGGGATTACAGGCTTGAGCCACCGTGCCCGGCCGATGGTGCATTTTCTAATGACTTTTTCTTTTTCTTTATTTCTTGAGATGGTGTCTCACTTTGCCGCCCAGGCTGGAGTACAGTGGTGTGGTCTCAGCTCACTGCAACCTCCGCTTCCCGGGTTTAAGCGATTCTCTTGCCTCAGCCTCCTGAGTAGCTGGGATTGTAGGCACCCACCAGCATACCTAGCTAATTTTTTGTATTTTTAGTAGAGACAGGGTTTCACCATGTTGGCCAGGCTGGTCTTGATCTGCCTATCTTGGCCTTCCAAAGTGCTGGCATTACAGGCGTGAGCCACTGTGCCCAGCCGCTTATGACTTTTTTGTTTCCTTATGAATGTCTGTTCATAAGACACTATGTCTAGAACATGAAATAATTCTGAAAGTACATGTCTATGGATCATATCTGGACTCTTAGTTAACAATTTGTAAATAATTTATAATTTTCTTTTAAAAAACAGCAGATTCGTATATATCCCTACAATGGCTTATTGCTCACTTTATATTCTATATATTCTCTTAAGCAGGGAAGAAAAGGGTTAGTACAAGATATAGTTGAAGGTTGGGCATAAGCCTGGATTCTCAACTGGACATGTGTCATTTATGGCTATATTAGATACTGTTCCTTTTACTTGGAACCTATCTCTTCCTAATCACTCTCAGGCTTAAGCCTAGGTGCAATTTCCCCCAGGAATTCTTCCTTGATCCCTTGTGTTAGGCTATTCTTGCATTCCTATAAACACCTGAGGCTGGGTAATATATAAAGAAAAGAGGTTTGATTGGCTCAGGGTTCTGCAGGCTGTACCAGCATGGCTCCAGCATCTGCTTCTGGTGAGGGTCTCAGGAACCTTCCAGTCATGGGAGAGGGGAAGAGGGAGGAGGTGTGTCACATGGGGATAGCCGGAGCAAGAGAGGCAGGCAGAGGTGCCACACACTTTCATGAGGGGGACAGCACCAAGCCATGAAGGATCCACCCCTGTGACCAAAATACCTTCACTCAGGCCCCACCTCCAACATTGGGGATTACAATTTCAACGTAAAATTTGGAGAGGACAAATATCCAAATCAAATCTATTTACATTAGGTGTGTTCATATGTCCCTGTAATATCCTACATGCCCGTATCAAAGCATTTATCACACTACTATTTTTCATTTACTTAGCTGTAATCCTTCCTAGAATGTGAGCTTCGTGGAAGCAAAACCTTCTATCTTTCTTGATATCGCTGATCCTAGTCCTTAAGACAGTCTCTGAATCAAAGCAGATGCTCAATAGATATTTGTCAAGTAGATAAACAGATCTATCTTGTCAATTAGAGTAGGGGAGAAAAGATGAAAACCCACTATGAGAAAGTTTCTCTCATGATCTTCCCCAGAAGCTACTGGTTATAAAGGGCACAAAGGAGTATATTTCAGGAGACCAAATGTTCAGACCACATGCAGTCAGGAGAGGCTGAGGATAGGCCTGGGTTTAGAAACAGATACGGGATGAACCAAAGAGTAGACAGAAAGGATGATTGAGAAACGGCCAACATAGGAGGTCGAATCAGATAAGGAAGAGAAAATAAAGCCTGAGGAGACTGGGATAGTTGCTTTTCATTCTTAAAAATATAATCCATGTGATCTTCTGCAGCAGGGAATAGACTCTCACCTTCTGAGATTTAGCTATCCAGAGGAGGACTGTCAACATCAGATGAGATTTAACCCCTTAGAAAATTCGCCATTAGATTCCACCAAGATCCTTGGTGCCCAATCACTTAATGCTGCAAATGACTCTTATAAAAAACATGATTTTTGAAAATCACTGTGTGTCTGCCCTGATGGCATACACAAGTAGCAAATCACATCTGTCACGTGAACTTCCATGCTACAGGGTTAGAACACCGCTGCTTTCTAATCTGAGAAGTACAATCCGGGCTCTAGAACTGGAAATCTGGCAGCTTACACGGCAGGGCTGCTGCAAATCTGGGAGTCTTATCTCAGAGCAAGTTAAGGAAGCAGCAAGAGCTGCCCTCTCCAAGGCAGAAGCTAGCTCACACTCATAGTGGCATTGGGGTTTATGAAATACATCTCTGAATCCAATCCCACCTCCAAGGAGAACCTCAGAATAGAAGAGAACACCTACCTCCATGCTCTGCATAAGGAACAGCCGAGGTTTGGGTGTTTAATTAAGGGAAACAAATGAGCCGGGCGCGGTGGCTCAAGCCTGTAATCCCAGCACTTTGGGAGGCCGAGGTGGGTGGATCACGAGGTCAAGAGATCGAGACCATCCTGGCCAACATGGTGAAACCCCGTCTCTACTAAAAATACAAAAAATTAGCTGGGCATGGTGGTGCGTGCCTGTAATCCCAGCTACTCAGGAGGCTGAGGCAGGAGAATTGCCTGAACCTAGGAGGCGGAGGTTGCGGTGAGCCGAGATCGCGCCATTGCACTCCAGCCTGGGTAACATGAGTAAAAATCCATCTCCCCCAAAAAAAAAAAAAAAAAAAGGGAAACAAATGATTGGTATGATTTATCATGCTAAGTTGGAAATGCTTACCAGAAGTGAGTCATTTATTTCTAGATTATGAATACCAAAAGCTGCTTCTGATAACATAAAGGACATGAAAAGAGACAGCTGGCAAAGGTATCCACCTTAATTATTAGCTTTGATAATAAAAACATAAATGGAGTCACAATTCTCTTAACATTCATCCAAGTTGTGGGAACAGGCCAGAATTAAGTGTAGATATACAGTTGTCTCTCAATATCTGGGGGATATTGGTTCCAGGGCCCTCTGCAGATACCCAGAATCCAAAGATGCTCAAGTTTCTTATACAAAATGGTATAGTATTTACATATAACCTATGCACATCCTCCTGTATACTTTAAATCATCTTTAGATTACTGGCAATATGTAATACAATGTAAATGCTATGTAAATAGTTATGCTGTATTTTTAACTTATTAATTTGTTGTCTTGTTATTCTTTATCATTAAAAAAAAATTTCCATCCATGGTTGGTTGGATGCTCCCCCCCCCCCCGCCCCATGTAGAACCCGCAGATATGGAGGGCCCACTATACATGTGTCTTTCTTGGAGAAAATCTTAAATCCAAAATACAAATGTTCAAAACAGAAAAATGTGGCGCTCCTTACCCTCTACTCTCAGTAGGAAAATATTAATGGACCCTACAGAAAATACAGCAGGCACATAACCTTTTGGATTACCGGTAACCAAGGGAGATGAGGGGTACTGTCTACACTCTAACAGGATACTTTGCTGCTCTTGTCAAAAAGGTAAAGAGATAGCTTCCTAGGTTCTGGTTTCGGTAATGATGTAACTTAAAATGCACTAACGCTCCCATAGATAACAATTGTAAATTATATTTATAATATTAAAAAACCAACTATTTGTAGGCTTCTGAAAATGACCAAAGCAGGCAGAACTGGAGATGAGAGTATGTCTCTGAGGGAGGTGGCCAAGATGGCTGACTACAAGCAGCTACTGTGCATGGCTCTCCTGGAGAGGAATAGAGAAGTGCGAGTAAATACAGAACCTTCCACGGAAATATCCAGGTGCTTGCATTGGGGCTAATCAAGGAAACAATTCCACCCACAGAGAATGGAGAGAAGCAAGGCAAGATGACAGCCCACCCAGGAGCAACATGGAGCCAGGGGAACCTCCCCAGCGCAAGGAAGCTATGAGTGAATGTGTAACCCCGGAAACCCACACTTCTCCCACGGATCTTTGCAACTCTCGGGTCCGGAGATCCCCTTATGAACCCACTCCACCAGGGCCTTCAGTCTGATACACAGAGCTATGTGGAGTCTTCGCAAAGCAGCCTCTCAGGCATGTATGGAAACCCGGGAACCTTCAATCCCAAGGCTTTCTGGGCTTCCTGGCAAAAGCAGCTGCAACTCTGACAAGTGGGAGGTTAGAGCCTCGTGTATACCCCTAGGAAAGAGGCCGAATCCAGGAGGCTGAGAAGCGACAGTCTGTAGGCTCCACTTCAACACAGCACCTCATAGGATAAGACCCACCGGCTTGGAATTCCAGCCAGTGACTGGCAGCAGCATTGCACCTCCCAGAGACGAACTCCCAGGGTGAAAAGCAGGCTGCCATCTTTGGTGTTTGAGCAACTTAGCCATTTCAGCCCTGGGGCTTTGGAGGGTCCAAGTCGACCAGAGGCGGAAGGAATCCCGCAGCACAGGATAGCTGCTCTACAAAAACGTGGCCAGGCTGCTTTTTAAAGCGAGTCCCCAACCCCATTCCTCCTCACTGGCAGGACCTCCCAACCGGAGCCACCCCTGCCGGAGTTTTCTGGCCAATAGAGATCTGGAACCGCCCTGGGTTGGAGCTCTGAGAGGAAGGGATGGGCCGCCATCTTTACTGTTTGGACGACAGACACTGCACGGTGATCGTGGGTCGAAGTGGTCCCCCAGCACAGCACAGCTGCTCTATGAAAAATATGGCCAGACTGCTTTTCTTAAAGCAGGTGCCCGATCCCATTCCTGCTCACTTGGTGGGACCTCCCAGCGGGGGTCTCCACCCACCCTTGCTGGTATACTCCAGTCGACAGACTGTAAACCTTCCTGTGCGGGAGCTCCCAGAGGGAAGGGTGGGTCGCCATCTTTGCTGTTTGGGTAAGCGTAAATTAGTTTGAAAAATTTTGGAAAGCAGTATGGCAATTCCTCAAAGAGCTAAACGCAAAAGCACCATTTGACCCAGCAATCCCATTACTGGGCATATACCCAGAGTAATATAGATTATTCTACCATTAAAGATACATGCACACAAATGTTCATTACAGCACGATTCACAATAGCAGAGATATGGAATCAACCTAAATGCCCATCAAAGACAAATTAGATAAAGAAAATGTGTTGCATATACACCAGGGAATACTTTGCAGCCGTAAAATAGAACAAGGTCATGTCTTTTGTGATAACATTGATGGAACTGGAGACAATCATCCTTAGCAAACTAGTGCAGGAACATAAAACCAAATACCACATGTTCTCACTTATAAGTGGGAGCTAAATGATGAGAACTCATGAACACACAGAAGGGAACAACAGACAGTGGGGAGTACTTGAGGGTGGAGGGCAGGAGGGAGAGGAGCAGAAAACATAACTATTGGTACTGGGCTTAATACCTGAGTGATGAAATAATTAACATGGTACAACAAACCACCATGACACGAGGTTACCTGTGTAACAAACCTTCACTTGTACCCCGAAACTTAAAAGTTTAAAAAATTTAAAAGAACAGGTCTGCAGAAAGAAAGGAATTACACTGGGTAAGATCTCCATTTAGACAAGTTTTTCCCTGAGGGTGTTCCTCAGTCCGTAGCCCTACAACTAAAACTCAAATAGAAATCAGTCTTACTGGCTTGAGGTGTCATTGGGAGGATTGGGAAGTGCCAGAATGGCTGAAAATAGAGGACAAAATTACAGAGAAGAAAGAGCCACAGAGGGAAAAGCCCCCAAATCTACTTACACATTCCATTCAGAAGAGGAGTCTTCAAGGAGTACATCGGAAAGCAACAGTGGGAAGGAGAAAGAGTTGAGTAATGACATCAGCTGCTACCTACAAAAAGGGAGACAAAGTTTGGATATTGAATCCTGCTAAGTTTGAGGGGCTTACTAAATAGCTTTGGCTTTCTATGAAAACAACAGAAGGGCCTTATGAGTAAATAACCTATGTCCCAGGACATAGGACTAATGAGTGAACAGTTGGGAAACATACATGTAATAGAAATACCAGAAGGAATACAAAGAGGATGGAGAGAAAGAAATATTTGAAAGAAAAATTTGCCTGAGAATTTCCCAAAATTAGTGACAGATACGAATCAGATATCTAAGAATCTTAGAGAACACCAAAGATAAATATCAAAAAACCGACACCAGAGCATATTATATTAAAATACAGAAAGCCAAAGAAAAAGAGAAAATATTGGAAGAAGTCAGGGAAAACAAAACAAACAAAACACCCACTTCACCTATAAGAGCAACAAGAATGAGAATCACATCAGACTTCTCATCAAAAACTATGCAAGCAAGAAGATAACAAGTGATATATTTAAGGGTGTTGAAAGAAAAAAACACCAGAAAATTATCCTTCAAGAGTAAAAGAAAAATGAAGACTTTTCAGACAAATAAATCTGAGGGAATTTGTTGCCAGTTGACCTGCTTTGCAAGAAATGTTAAAAGAATTTCTTCAGGAAATTGATATATGGAAATATGATATATGATATCACATATCATATGATATATATATATATAAGGAAAATGATATATGTCAGAAACTTGATCTGACATATTGTTAGCAGTTGGAGAAGGAATAAATGAAAAAATAAAATCTTTTATTTTTTGTGTTCTTAATTGATCTAATAGGTTACTATTGGTTTAAAATAATAATAGCAACAATGTTTTAGGCTATTATAATTTGTGGATAAGTGAAATGAATAATCAATCTTATAAGGCATGGTACGAAGAAATTGGACATATTCTTGTATAAGGTACATATACTACCCATGAACTGGTATACTGTTATTTGAAATTGGACTTATATTAATTGTAAATATATACTGCAAACTCTAGGATAAACAATAGAAAAATGTTTTAGGCCGGGTGCGGTAGCTCACGCCTGTAATCCCAGCACTTTGGGAGGCCAAGGCGGGCAGATCACAAGGTCAAGAGATCGAGACCATCCTGGCCAACATGGTGAAACCCTATCTCTACTAAAAATACAAAAAAAAAATTAGCTGGGTGTGGTGGCGCGCACCTGTAGTCCCAGCTACTCGGGTGGTTGAGGCAGGAGAATTGCTTGAACCCGGGAGGCGGAGGTTGCAGTGAGCTGAGGTCGCACCACTGCATTCCAGCCTGGTGCCTGATGATGGAGTGAGACTGTGTCTCAAAAAAAAAAGAAAAGAAAAATGTTTTAAAAGAAGATTATATGCTAAGAGAGGAGAGAAAATGGAATGATATAAAATCCTTAAAAACCAGAGAAGTCAGAAAAAGAAGGGAATGTTTTGAAAAAAGAAACAAACAGGTGTCAGAAATAGAAAACAGTAGCAAATATGGTGGATATTAACCTAAATATATCATTAATCACTTTAGAGGTAAATTGTCTAAATAAATCAATTAAAGGACAGACACTGTCAGAGTAGATTTAAAAAAAAAAAAACAAGATCCAAGTAGAGGCTGTCTAAAAGGAAACCATTTTAAATATAAAGATGGAAATAGATTAAAAACAAAAAAATGGAAAAAGATACATACACCTTGCTAACACTAATTGAAAGAAAGCTAGGGTACCTATATATAGTTATAGACAAAGACAACTTCAGAACAAAGGAAATAATCAGGAAGAGAGAGACATTAACGATAAAGGGGTAAATTCTCCAAAAAGACATAATAATGTGTGTGCGCCTAACAACAGAGCATCAAAATATATAAGGCAAAAACTGATGGAACTGTAAGAGAAATAGACAGTCACTATTACAGTTGGAGACCTCAATACCCTCCATCAGTAATTGATGGATGCAGCAGGGCAGAAAATCCATATAGATGTGGTTGAGCTGAACAGTACCATTGGTCAACTGGATTTAATTGACATTTATAGAATACTTCATCCAACAGTGGAATACACATTCTTCTCAAGCTCATATGGAATATTCACTAAGATAGACCACATCCCAGTCCAGAAATCACACCTTAACATAAAATAGAAATCATGCAAAGTACGTTCTCAGAGCGACATGGAATTAAACTAAAAATCAGTAACACAAACATAGCTAGAAAAATCCCAAAATATTTGGAAATAAAACCACACACTTGTAAATATACATAACAAATTATACAAAAACATGTCTTTAAACCACCACCATTATCTAGTATTTTTCATGATTTCTGCAAGTGCTGAATTTGGACAAAGCATAGATGGGACAACTTGTCTTTGCTTCTTGATATCTGGAACCTCAGCAAAAAAAAAAAAAAACAAAACCTTACACGAAGGTTGGGAGCTGGAATCATCTGAAGGTTCATTTGCTCACGTGACTGGCAGATAGTAATAGCAGTTACATGAACTCTCCACGTGGCCTTGGCTTTCTCACAGTGTAGTGACAGGGTTTCTAAGGGCAAGCATCCCAAGAGAGAAAGAGAACCAAACAAAAGCCATATTGTCTTTTAAGAGCCAGCCTTACAAATCATGCGGTGTCGCTTCTCTGCTTGGTAGGGTGAAACAGTTACAAAGATAGCCTGGATTCAGAGAAAGGGAACAAAGATCCTACCTCTTGATGGAGGAGTGTTGACATCACATTGAAAGAATATAGGGAAACGGGATATAGAATTCTCCCATCCATACTTGGAATATGCGGTCTGCCCAAGTAGTGAAAGCCAAATCTCTCCATTTAAAGTTATTGCTCCCCTCTTCTGACTAGGAAGTAAAGGCATGGTCTCCTACCAGTGTTTACCTTAGGATTTTAGCATCCATTGATGACCCTTACGTAAATCAATTGTTTTATTAGCAGTTACAAAAAAATAATTTTCTACTTTTACCATTCATTTGACATATTTAGCTGGCCTCTTTCTATAAAGAAGTTTCCCTTATCCACTGGGATTATTTGTTTATCCTGAAATATGATTCTGCCTGAAAAAGGATAACTTTTTTACTTTAATTAACAATGGTCAGAGAAAAAAGTTGGTGTAGAAGAGTCCACCAATACTAGCAATCCAGACTTTCTCTTTTTGGGGGAAATCATAATGAATGCATATATTTTTATATGTGCTTGAGTCAATTAGTAGTATTATTATTTTATGTTTATGCTTAAATTCTTCCTAATTTGGCTAGTGGGAATCAGGTTCTAGTCAGGAAAACAGAAACCACTGTAGGTATTTCAGTGTGGGGGGAAGCGGGTGTGGAATTTAAAACCAGAAATTAGATACATAGGTGATGGAAGAGCAAAGAAGCCAGTCAAATAGTGAAGTGACTAAGAGGTTTGCTACAGCAAGACACTACTACTATATTAATATGTCAGGCCAGGTGTCACTAATGCAGGCCTTCATAACAAATGTTTCAGCACTGAGTGGCTAAATTAAATATTAAAAGCTAAAAGAGCCAGTACCCTTATACAAAGGCTGGAATGTAACAAAAGCCCACCAACAGTTTTGCCCAGGCCTTTCCTGTACCTTAAAGCATGATTAAACAAGTTTTATTGGGAGTCTAAAGAAACTCCCCAGAGCAAGTTTTTTAAGAGTCTGAAGGAACTCCCCAGATCTCTATGATTTAGCAGGAGACAAGATAAGGGTAATCACCCCAGCACCTGGACCCATTTAGATGAAGTAAATTTACTGAGGCTCCAGAGGAAAAGTCTTCAAGATTCAGATCTTATAGATTAAAAGAAGTTGATCACTTATGTCTTTAGAGGAATGCACACTTACATATAGACACATAGCTTAGAAGGTATTTAAGCTCTGGAAAATTCTGTAATTTTGAATTGGTCTGGTGATAACTTCCAGGACTTCTCCCTATAAACTGGTTGCAGAAATAAAAACTCTCTTCCTCCCCAGTTCATCTCCATTTCATTATTGGGCCACGAGAAATAGCAGTCTGACCCTCAGTTTGGTCAGGGAACACTAAGACCAAAGGGACTATTGGAGAAAGTGGTATTACCAGAGGCTATTTTCCAGGCCATCCAGATAAAACAACAACTATAGTTTCAACCTACAGGAGTGGAGAATTACACTGCATCATTTCCCACTGCCCACTGGGAAATGCAACCACAAAAAGAGGGCTGGTTGGAGTAGTCAGTGCCACAGAGGAGAAACAGCCTGCCAAGGATATCAACCCAAAGCAAAGCTAGAGAGGGAGAAATTCCTGGCTTCTCCCTCTCCAACATGCCAATCCAGCACCTCCTAATGGCCAAACCCAGCCAGAAGCCATCTGGTAGGGGAGACTGGAAAACTAGCTCCCTACAAATCACAGCAAAGCTAATAGGTGGCTGATGATACCAGTTCCTGTTGCTACCCACTACCCCACATCCATGGCTCCTGCTCCATAGACAAGATCTGGGTGGGGCAGCTGGTGAAAAACAGTTCCTCCTTTTCCCCCAGCTCCTACTCCATAGTACAGAGGTTCCGTCCATAGGAGGTGGAAACAAGGCTCAAAGACTGGCAATACCCTGTCCCAGCCAAGGGGCTTGACTTCAATTGAATCAGATTGTACAGCAATTTATGCCCCAAGGCACTGTCAAGAACAATAGAGCAATCACCTAGCAATTAGTGGAGGCTAACAGCCAGGTGTGATACCAACAGAGGCAGACCTGCCAGAAGCTTAATGGAAAGATCAAGAAACAAGACAGTCAAATCACTGAACTAGCTCAGCCAAGTCACTGCAGCTGTTACACATGTGTTCAAAGATCTAAAGGGAACCATGTTTAAACAATTAAAGGAAGCCTAGTGGCAATGTCTCATCAAATACAGAATATCAATACAGAGACAGAAATAGTAAGAAAGAACCAAATGAAAATGCTGGAGTTCAAAAGCACAAAAACAGGAACCAAAGAATCAGCAAACTTGAAGATAGATCAATAAAGATTACATATTTGAAGAATACAGAGAAAGAAAGAATAGAGATAATAGAGAGAAAATAAAGACAAATGAGCAGAGTTTCGGAGAAAAGTGGGGCACCATTAAGTGCACCATCATATTTGTAATACAAGTACAGAAGTCAAGAGAAAGGAGCGCATAACACACACAAAAGAATAGCTGAAAACTTCCTAAATTTAATTAAAAACCATTAATTTACTTACCAAGAAGCTCAAAGAACTCCGAGTAGAACAAACACAAGACCATCCACATCCAAATATATCATAATAAATATGTTGAAAGACAAAAAAAATCTTGTCTCCCTAGTTGTGGCAGGCCAGGTCTCACTAATGCAGGCCTCCATAACAACTGTTTCAGTACTGAGTGGTTAAGTTGAATATTAAAACGCCAGTGCCCTTATACAAAGGCTGGACTGTAACAAAAGCCCACCAAGAGTTACGCTGAGGCCTTTCCTGAGCCTTAAAGTATGACAAAATAATGAAGGAATTCTTAACAGACCTAGTTAGGATTAAACAAGTTTTATTGTGGGTCTGAAGAAACTCCCCAGGCCTCCACAAACAAGTTTATTGGGGATCTGAAGGAACTCTCCAACCTCTGTGATTTAGCAGGAGACAAGGGTAATAACTCCAGCCTGAACCCATTTAAATTAAGTAAATTTCCTGAGGCTCCAGAGGAAGGTCCTTGAGGGCTCAGACCTTATAGATTGAAAGAAGTTAATCACTTATATCATTAGATGAATACAAACTTACACGTAGACATATAGCTTAGGAGGTATATATAAGCTATGGAAAACTTTGTAATTTTGAGTTGGTCTGGCCATCATTTTCAGACCTTCTCCCTGTAACTGGTTGCAGAAAAACAAAAAC
Organism: Sapajus apella; assembly: GCF_009761245.1. NCBI lineage: Eukaryota > Metazoa > Chordata > Mammalia > Primates > Cebidae > Sapajus > Sapajus apella. The sequence goes on along the minus strand of NW_022437049.1, from coordinate 3,331,822 downwards.
TTTGTTTCTCCCCAGTTCATCTGCATCTTGTTATTGGTCATGAGAAACGGCGTCCCCTCAGTTTGGTCTGGGACCACAGTGGCTATCCATGAAGTGATTGCTACCATCTTTTCTTTCAAAAAATCTCTATCTCAACAGCAGGTTTTAGTCCTCTCCTTCCCTCTAAGCAGCAGCTTCCTTGCACAGCCCAGAGGCAAGAAACCCCGTCTTATCCCTTCCACAGCAGCTTCTGCCCAGGGGACCCTTGCCCAACAGGTAGTCTTCCTGGAGGGGGCTGGCAGTATGTTTAAGCCACAGTCCACAGGATCCACGGCAAGATGCTTTGAGCAGAGGAGTCCATGTGCTGTCCAGACATCTGCCAGGAACTCGCCCTGCCAAAGACGGGATGCAGGCCGCCCTTGTACTGGCTCCCCTTTCTCCTCCCCTCTCTATACCACACTGTAGTATCACTGTCACTGAGCACTTTAGCAAGTTTGGTGGCTGACCAGACATCGTGTTAATGGTGGAGGGTGTCCAGGTTCTTGGTGTCTTAAGCAAAGAATTGGACAAAACGCAGAAACAAAGCAAGGAAGGAATGAAAGTTTTACTGAAAATGAAAGTATGCTCCACAGTGTGGGAGCAGGCCTGAGCACAGGGTCTCAAAGGCCTCGTAACATAATTTTTTGGAGTTTAAATACCCTCTATTTGGGGTATGCCCTATGTAAATGAAGAGAATGAAGTTATAAAGTCATTTACTTGGCCTATGGAGAGGATATTTCCTGTCATAGCTGAAGTGTGAACCAGCCTTATGTTCTCTGCCTCCAGACCCTATTTTCCTGCTTCAATTGGGCTGCTTTTTATGATATCCAGCTCCTTTTAATCGCACTCTCAAGCTTCACCAGTACTTCTCTCACCTCCTACCACCAAGTGGAGTCAGCAAGGACAACCAGGTGACTGCTGTGATTATCTCGTTACAGAAGATAAGAAGACTGAGGTTCTTAGAGATTGAAGCTTGTACTGTGTGTCAGTAGCATATCCAGGATTTGAACTATGGTTAGCCTTCTCACCCAAAGTCCATTACACTGCCTCAATAAATGTCTTCTACATACATATATTTACTAACAAGGCTGTGGTAATGAAATTTCATTAGTAAAAATGAGTGGGGTTTCAAAACATTGCTTTATGTGAGATTGCTTTATGTCCCCCAAAATGTATTTCATGGAGCATTAGTATGCCCAGAGATATTAAGATGTATTCCTCAAAAACAATGAAAGAGGTAATAGAAGTAACTCATAGTCTACAAGTAGGTGTGTTCCACTCCACCGCCTGTCTCTGTTGGAGATTTAGGAAATAAATGGGTACAGTGAAGGACTTTGGAAGTCATGGAATAAAAAAATCTGCTTACCTTTACTTAACTGAGCACATCCCACAGAAGGAAAGAGTTTATTATTACAGCCAGGAGATGGTTCCAAATTACCCAGCTCATTTAACAAAGGAAGGTTTTCCCTTTATATAGGCTTATACTCTAGATATTACACGTGAAAGAATTTTAGGTTTACAGGCTTAGAAATCACGAGTGAAAGGGCTTTGGATTTACAGCTTTAGGACTCACATGTGAAAAGGTTTCTGGGTTTACAGTTTTAGGCATAACATATGAAAGCGTTCTGGGTTTACAGTTTTAGGAATCACATGTGAAAAGGCTCTGGTCTCCGGATGGAGGTTTGATCTTAAGTAAAAACAGTGTCTTCCGGAGAGTTTCCCCAATATCAAGCCTGTTATTTACAGGAAGGAGATTCAGGAGGCACCAATGAGCCCGCTTTTTCTTCCATTGAAATGCAGTGTGGAAGTTGAAGGGGAGTTGATCCCAGATGCCTGGGTTTCCTTCCTCACTATAACCACAGAATCCTTGTTAAAACCATCTACAGGCTGGGTGCAGTGGTTCACACCTTTAATCCCAACACTTTGGGAGGCCAAGGTGGGAGGATTGTTTTAGCCCGGGAGTTCAAGACCAGCCTGGGCAACATAGTAAGACTCCATCTCTAAAAAAAAAATACAAAAAAATAGCCAGACATGATGGCATACACTTGCAGTCCCAGCTACTTGGGAGGCTGAGGTGGGAGGATGGCTTCAACCAGGGAGGTAGAGGCAGTGAACTGATATCATGCCACTGTACTCTAGCCTGGGCATCCGAGTGGGAGATTCTGACTCCAAAAAAGAAAAGAAAAAAGACAAAAGAAAAACTCCATCTACTATGTTGACACTAGCACTCAAAGACATGCAATTTGGGAAATGCCAACTAGAGGTTTGCAAGCTTTATGCTCTCTGAAGCCCCCAGAGACACCACAGCAGCCATTCTTTCAAAATGAAACAAACTTACATAGTCATTTGACATTAGTTTCAGGAAGAAATGAGAAAAGTTTTTTTTAATGGGGAAAAATGATTCACAGGGAAAAATGGTAGTAGTCTGTTCTCACACTGCCAATAAAGACATACCCAAGACTAGGTAATTTATAAAGGAAAGAGGTTTAATGGACTCACAGTTCGTCATGGCTGGAGAGGCCTCACAATCACGGTAGAAGGCAAATAAGTCACGTCTGACATGGCAGCAGGCAAGAGAGCGTGTGCAGGGGAACTCCCATTTATAAAACCATCAGATCTTGTGAGACTTATTAACTGCCACGAGAACAGCATGGGAAAAACCCGCCCCTATGATTCAACTATCTCCACCTGGCCCTGCCCTTGATCCATAGGGATTACAATTCAAGGTGAGATACGGGTAGGGGCACAGCCAAACCATATCAGCAATCAAACAAGACTTAAAGAATAATGTCTTTATTTTTGTTTAAGTTGAGGCATGAAAAGTTAAACATGACTGCATTTAAATTAAGGAGAACGAAAGAATAACAATAAATATGCAGTGTCTACAAGGTACTCTGTGTTCATCACAGTGATGGTATTAACCAGGCCACAGGCTTGGTGAGACACATTTTTTTCTCTGCTACAGGGATAAGTCTGCCAAGCAGATGGCACAGACATAGATAGACCAGTCTCCCCAGGTACATAAGAGAAACATGGCTAAGTTCTTACAATCCCATTACCCATTTTTCTTGACTACTATCAACCTACTCACACATTGTTTTATCATCTTTTTTATCTAAAAGGGAAAAGCCTGTTTTCTTCTATACTACATTCACATAATATTTCTGACACCAAATGTGTGTTTTTTTTTCCCCTATCCCAACCAGTTTTCCAACTCTTCAGACACCAACAGGGTATCCCCATCTTTAATTCAATTCTGACACTAAATACCTGGAATTAATGCAGACCCCATAGGTTAAGGGCTCTGTCCCACAAAACTGTCCCCAACTTCAAACACCATCACAACTAGTGGATCCTCAGGTTGTCCATACTTCTGTCAAACATGACTACACATGGGGTTCCCACAATCCCCTCCTCAGGTTTGATAATTTGATACGGCAATACAGAACTCAAGGAAATGCTTTGTGTTCACCAGTTTATTTTAAGGCTATTACAAAGGATATAGATGAACAACAGCCAGATGAAGGGGTACCTGGGACAAGATCCAGAAGGGTCCTGAGCACAGGACTTGCTGTCTTTGTAAAGCTGGAGTGCATCACCTTCCTGGCACATCAAAATGTTTCCCAACCCTGAAGCTCCCTGAACTTCACAGTTAAGGGATTTTTATGTCTTGTTGATGTAGGCATGATGGATTATTCAATCTCCAGCCCCTCTCCCCTCTCTGGAGGTGGGAGACTGAAAATTTGAAACTTTCAATCATGATGCAGTCTTTTTGAGCAGCCCCCATTCTGAGTTATCCAGGTGCCCATCAAGAGTTACCTCATTGGAACAAAAAATTCTCCTATCACTAGGATATTCAAAGGAATTTAGGAGCGTTGTGTCAGGAACTGGGGTCAAAGACCAAATATTAGAATAAAAGATGCACTCCATCACTTTGGAAATTACAAGGGTTTTAGAAGAGCTGAACAAGGAACTGGATAGGAAGATCAAATATATATTTTTTATTATATCACAATATCACATCAATTCAATGTATATTTATTACACTTTCATTATAGGTTGAAGTTTACAGACTGGTATACACTAAATGCATTTCAGGTAAGCTACTCCCTAAGAACCTATAGGAAAGCACAATAATCAGATGATAAGCTGTCTCCAAAATCCAGCTTCCAGGAAGTTTTCCTATAGACTGAAATGCCGTCGATAGAATTTAGACAATAGTGATCTTTAAGTCCAAAGGGCCTGGGTATCCTAACCTCATCTTGATCTTTTTCTTCCAATATTCCAATATCACATCTGTACCCAATCTTTTTTTTTCTTTTTGAGATAGAGTCTCACTCTGTTGCCCTGGCTGGAGTGGAGTACAGTGGCACGATCTCAGCTCACTGCAACATCCACCTCCTGGGTTCAAGCAATTCTCCTGTCTCAGCCTCCCGAGTACCTAGGTCTACAGGTGCATCTGATCTGTACCCAATCTTATTGGGGTCTGCAGCATTGTCTATTCAACACAAAAACTAGACATGATCATTTTTTAGTTCCATTATGTGCCCAATACAGAGGCTTATTCAGCAGGTAGTTAAATGTCTGGTGAAAGGAAGTGAATCTTGAAGACATATAAGCTTTGTTCAGAAAAGATTTATTTTTATAAGAAACAAGAATAGGCCAGGCGTGGTGGCTCACACCTGTAATCCTAGCACTTTAGGAGGCTGAGGAGGGTGGATTGCTTGAGCTCAGGAGTTTGAGACCAGCCTAGACAACATAGTGAAATCCCATCTCTACAAAAAGCACAAAACTTAGTCAGGCATGGTGTCACAGACTTGCAGTCCCAGCTATTCAGGAGGCTGAGGTGGGAGGATAACTTAAGCCTGGGAGGTTGAGGCTGCAGTCAGTCATGTTGGCGCCACTGCACTCTGGCCTGCATGACAAAGCAAGACGCTGTCTCAAAAAAAAAAAAAAAAAAAAAAAAAAGCTAAAGAAATCATATATAGAAATGGCCTCTATACCCTACTGTTGGCCCATTCAAAAGTTTACAAGGGACTCAGGTTATAACATAACGAGTAAGTCCTCCCCCTCGGACCTCTGATAGTCTCCGGCAGTGTCGTAAAATACTCAGTATCACATGAAACTTTTTGTCAACTTTCAAAGTCGTGAACTCCTTTATGTCAGCTTCCACTATAAAATAACGACCTAAAAATAAAGATATTAGTGCTAATTTTTATAAGGCCAACTTGCAAAAGTCTTTAATGCATTAAATTATGAATATGAATGGTATTAATCATTTTTTTACTGTTAGTATCCAATAAAACCAAGAACTAGTATTCTTGATAAAATAATCACTATTCTATCAATAGAAGTTGCATGCATGATATTTACTAGGTTACTAGCTATCTGTTGGTATCTCTTGAATGATTCACTTTTCAAGAGGCAATGTGATGTAGTGGTTAACTGAGTAAAGCTCATAACAGTGCTATCACTTAACTGGATGACCTTGGACAAATAAGTTCTCTTCGCCTAGTCTGCAAATTGGGGGTAGTAATAGTAAGTGATATGGTAGTTGTAAGAACTGAAGCTCTTGGCACACTCTGTTATACAGCAAGTGTTCTGTCAGCAGAGCTAGCTGTTATTGCTATTCTAATTTTTAAAACATTGGGAATAGTTCACAATAAACTCTACAGCAGTGTTTCTCAGGCTCACCACTACAGACAATGTAGGCCAGATAATTCATTTTGTGGGTGCTATCCTCTGCACTGACGACTGTTATAGCAGCATCCCTGGCCTCTATCTACTAGATGCCAAGAGCACCCAGCTGTAACAACCAAATATGTCTCCAGACATGGTAAAATGTCCCCTGGTAGGATAACTGCTCCTGGTTGGGAATTAACACTAGATTTAGAGTTTTCTAGAATGAGCTACATTTCTCATGATTTAGTTATATTCTGAACAGTTCACATGTACACATATATATGCTACCTTTTACCTTTGGTATCCTTTGTTTCTTCATTAATAAATCTGTGATAGAGATTTCTGGCCACAGAATTCATAGACTTTTTTGGTTGATACAGGATTTTATATTTACTAATTACTGCCTTGTTGATTTCTTTAATAACATCATTAATTTGACCATAGGTTAAGCGGGATTTCATGTACCTGTAAAAAAGTGTATGGTTCATTATTGTTTTAAAGAATCATACAAAATTACTTTCCTTGAAAAACTTAAGTATGACAAATTTGTACAACGGTAAAACTACGGTACCCTTTATAAAAACAATCTTATATCAACTTCCAAATAAACCAGACAGCTGAATTAAATAGAGGTGACAACATATCAGTGCTAACCTTCTCTAATTATTAATTTCTATTTTTTACCGATGGAGAATTGATATTATAACTTTAATTAAGCTCTCAAATTCTGATTCAAATGGACTGATTAACTGCAACATGTAAATTTAAACATTTTTAAATGTTTGTGAATAAAGGAAAAATTTAAATATTAATAAATTATACAACACATAGCACTCTAGTGCTATGCAAAAACATATTACTTGTTCAGAGAAAGAAAAAAAAGGGAGGAGAAGGAAGAGAAGATGAAGGGCAACAAAGAAGACCACAACAAAGATGACAATGACAATTAAGACAAAGGAGAACTGATGGGGTAGGGGATGTCCAGGAATGAAGGGATATCACTGGAAGCTGCCAGGACAGAGGAGAACCAAAGAGTAGCCATGATGTTTTTTATGCCCTAGCTCAACTTCCCTTAGAACACCGTCTCTTTCACTCTAAATTATACTCTTCAACCTCCCTCTTGCCCATCCTCCCAGGCACCATGGAGTCTTAGAATATAAAAATAGGAGACTCTCAATTTTGAATGTTTTGAACACACCAAAAACAAAACTTGATGATCTGCTTCAATTTATCTCTTCAACACATTGAAACTTCAGTAGGTTAAGCTCTGTCCTTCACTTCTTTTCAAAGTGGCAGCTTTCTAGTCAAAATTTCCTTGATACAATGATACAGAAGTTTATGTAAAAGGAAATGTTCATATTTCCAAAAACTTCATTTTCATTATTCCTCTCTTTTCTAAATTCATTTTTGCTCCCATTTTTTCTAACCACAATTTCCATAAACTCTTAAACCTCAGCTCTCCACAATGCACTTATGAATTCCTTCAAATCCTCTCAATTACCACCTTGATTTCCTCAATAGTCATCCCTAATCTCTGCCAATGTTTTCTACTTTAACTCCACTCTCAGCACCATTATTTTTTAAGTAAATAAAAACTCTATGCTTGGAAAACATGATTTTTTTATCCTAATCTTCTAACTTCATTTCTCAATCATTAAATAACCCCTTAGTTGAAAAATGAATCTCTACCATGACCATTCTAATTTCCCTCCAATAGCTCTTCATGGAAGCATTTTATAAAAATCCTTTACTCCACTGTTCCTCACAGACATCTGTTCTTCACAATAGCTTAGCCAAAGAGCAACAACCAGATCAGAACACCAAACAGTTTTCATGAAAATAAAGCTGTCAATAAAGGAAATGACCACCAGTGTGGTGGCTCACACCTGTAATCTCAGCACTTTGGAAGGCCGTGGCAGGTGGATGACTTGAGGTCAGGAGTTTGAGACCAGCCTGGCCAACACGGTGAAACCTGGTCTGTACTGAAAATACAAAAAATAGCTGGATGTGGTGGTGCATGCCTGTGATCCCAGCTACTTGGGAGGCTGACGCATGAGAATCACTTGAGCCCAGGAGGCAGAGGTTGCAGGGAGCCTAGATCGTGCCATTGCACTCCAGCCTGGGGGACAGAGTGAGACTGTCTCAAAAACAAAAATAGTAGTTAAAAAAAAAAAAAAAAGGTAAAGTAAATGACAAAGTGACCCCTCACCCACACACACACAAAGACTAAAGAGCAATGTCATCCTTATCACTAGTCTCAGAATTGTGAAAGAGCCAGGTATTTTTCAAGTGGCTAATTGGCAGCAATTTTTAAGTAGTAGGTAACACTAGCAGGCATGAGATTAGATTGGGCATTCTCACACACTACCAACAGGAGTAAAAACTGGTATGTGGCACTCTGACATGTCAAGAGCTTGGAAACTGTCACTCCTGTTCTCACAACAAGAGCAAACTGAAAGCTGGTAACTCTTCTCAGACAATCGAGGTCACAGGGCCAAACACTGCCCCCAAAACAGGAGACAAGAAAATACAGAGAATCACAGCTTCCTGGAAACAGAAGGCACCAGACTGAGTAACTGTAGGAACACTTAAATAGTAACTTGACAAACTGCTAAGGTTCAGTTTGAACCAGCTTGAGAGTTAAAATCTCATGGGGATCCAGTTTAGGGAACCCCCATTACTTTCATAAGTTTTACTCTCAGGAACCACCCCTGCCTTCCCCTCAGGTTTTCAAGGTGAGGATAAGACAAAAATTCTCTTGAGCTTCAGCAAATGGAGGGAAAAAGTAATCATTTTGAAATAGGCCAGGGAAAAGTAGAGCAGTTCTGTTATCCAAAACAAAGAACTGCCCCCTCAAGGAAAACTACATTACTAGAACCTTATCTGACCTAGGGGAAGGGTAATTAGAAGATTTCAGCCCCATCTAGCTAAGAAACACCATAGAAGGTCACAGCTCAGAGATGTAGGGGCCCTAAAAAGCCTGAGATTTGATCATAAGATTGTAGAATGCTTCCTCTTTCCAACACCTTACAATCACTACAACAAAGTTACAGAATTATATTAGTGTACTAACACTGAGCAAGCTGCAAGATACAGAATCTACTAAGAAAAAATTTCTAAGGAAACCCAAAGACAACAGGGGAGACAAAAGAAATGGGAACTAGAAGAAACTGAAGCTTCTGACATGTACAACCATAGCAACCATTAAACGTAGCCCAGCTCCTAGACAAAATCTCACACTAAAAGCCAATTTACTTCAGATCCTATTATCAAGATACATCCTGTCCAGCTTTCAACAAAAAATCACTAGGCATAAGAAAAAATACAGGCTGAGATACAACACAAGCATCAGAAGCAGACTGAGAAATGACAGAGATTTTGGAAGTATCAAACCACTAATTCAAATAACTATGTTTAATATGCTAAGGACTCTAATGGAAAAAGGATAAAATGCAAGAATAGACAGACAAAGAAAGGAAAGATGGAAACTCTACAAAAGAATCAAAAGGAAATGCTAGAAATAAAGTGATGGGCTCCATTAGCAGACTAGACTTGGCTAAAGATAGAAGCAGTGAACTTGCAGAGACATGATTATGACATAGATTATGTCAATACTTTCCAAACTAAAATGCAAAGAGAAATAAAAAAAGAACAGAAAATCCAAGAAGTGTGAGGCAATCACAAAAAGTATATCATATAGGTAATGGGAATGCCAGAGGAGAGAAAGAAAGATATGCAAAGAACTCTTAAAATTCAATGAGAAGAAAACAAACAACCCACTTTAAAAATGGGCTCAATATCTGAACAGATATCTCATCAAAGAAAATATACAAATGGAAAATAAGTATATGAATATGAAAAGATCCTCAATGTCAAATGTCGCTAGGGAGTTATAATGTAAAATAATTAGCTACCACTATCCACATATTACAATGGCCAAAATCCAGAACACTGACAATACCAAATGGAAAGGAGTATCTGGAGCAAGAGGAATATTCTGTCATTGCTGGTAGGAATGCAAAATGGTATAGCCATTGGCAGGTTTCTACAAAACTGAACATACTCTTATATGATCCAGCAGTTACACTCCTAAGTATTTACCCAAATGAGGTGAAAACTTATGTCCACACAAAACCTGCACATGAATGTTTTTAGCAGCTTTATTCATAAGTGCTCCAAAATGAAAGCAACTAAGATTGTTTCAATAGGTGAATAAACAAACTGGTACATCCATACAATGGATTACTATTCAGTGCTAAAAAGAAATGAGCGATCAAACCACAAAAAGACACAAGGGATCATAAATCCTTATTTCCAAGTAAAAGAAGCCGGTCAGAGAAGGTTACAGTATGACTCTAACCATATAACATTCTGGGGTTCAGTGGGAGATAGAAAGAGGTGGGATATAGGGCACTTTAAGGACAGTGAAATTCTTCTGTATGATATGGTAATAATAGACACATGACAGTATGCATTCATCAAAACCCAGAGAATGCACAACACAGAATTAATCTTAACGTAAACTAAGCATGTTAGTTAATAGTAATGTATCAATCTTGGTTTGACAACTGTAACAGATATGCTATACCAATGCTCTGTTACTAGGGAAAATGGTGTGCAGGGGAGAAGGGGTATGAGAACACGGTACTATCTGCTCAGTTTTTCTGTAAACCTAACAAAGGTTCTAAGAAATATACTTTATTAAATAAAACCACCACCAAAACAAACTGGTATGAAGAACTCTCCGGAAAGAAAAATTATTCATTACCTTTGCCTCAGGGACACTGCTCCTAAGACTCTATCCCAAAGAAATAAAAAACGAAAAAACAGCCTTGTCTAAAAGATATTTCACTGTACCATTATTTATAACAACCCAAATAATTAAGAAATGCTTAAATAAGTTATTGGATAGCTACATGATGAAATATTATATGACTACTAGTTAATGATAGGAAAATTATCACAATAAAAGAATAGTAAGTTGTATTTACAGTATAACTACGTTGCTATAATAATGGGTATGAGAAATACCTATTATATATGTGTAGCTAAATAAAATCTGAAAAGCTATACCGTATCTTATCTGAATGGCAGAATTACAGATGAGTTTTATTTTCTAACAACAAACACTTTCTAGCAACATGTATTATTTGTATAATAAAAAGGTAACAAGAAATGTAACGTAACATAAAGCTTAGAAGTTAAGCAAAGCCCTGGAATTGAGTTTAAAAAACGTGGATTTTCCTAATTGGTTCCCCATTATTGCCATATGTCAGAAGCAAGGGAGATGTCCCTCTGGGGGAAGCATTTTGTCTTATTCATTCCTCTATTCTCAGTGACCTAGGGCCTGGAATACAGCACAGGCTCAAACAAGCATGGGGTGCACTGCACACATGGAAACCAAACACACATAACACTCTCCATTCTCATTCTCAAATCTATACAACACAATTTCCTAAAAATTACCAGAAAACTGAGGCTACTTCTATAATATAATTGGTAAATCTGTAACACAAAAAGGTCCTAGAGAGGACTGAAGCAATGAATTGATCCATCTATAAATCTCTCTATGAAGGGGTTTTACAACAAAAATCTTCAAAAAATTTACTGCATTTTCTAGTATAACGTGAAACTATTTTATAAAAGATCAATATTTGAACACAGCATTTACAATTAATATAATTAAGCTTTATGATTTAAACAATCATTTATGTTGATTAAGGGGCTGAACATTAAAATTTATCTTAAATACTTACGAAGGCACACCATTGAACTCGTCACAAGTTATAAATGGCATTTCCTTAATACTTCTTTGTTCTTTGGGGGGCTTCTTTATGGGTTCAGGTTCCACAGCTTTGTCTGGTTCTTCAGGATCAAGATCTGATCCCTTAACACTACAGAACAGGGATGTACATGCAAACAGGCAACTGTCAGAAATAAGCAGCATACTGCAAAGTTTTCCCAACTGAAAATAATATTAAATACATACTCATTCTGTTAAATCTTGTCAACATTTTTTTCTATCCCTACTTCTATTGTTCATGAAAATCTAAATGTTGAAGGAAATATTGAAAAATTAAGTTCCCAAATCTTCCATAATATAGTTGTATTTATTTACATGTAACATGATATTTTTATCAGCTGTCCCACTGGCTCCTCAAAGTCAGTAAGTTAACAGCTTTATGGCTTAATAGCTTCTCTTAACCCCTTAACAGCTTGTCTTCCTGACATTCCTAACTCTGAACCTGGAAACCTCAGTTATCTTAGACTTCTATTTATTCTAATTTATCCTGATGGTTGCTCATGTCAGTCCCTGTGTATTGCAGAGTCATTTTAGTTGCCAGCAATGATCATGGGTCACCCTTGGATTCCATCTGCCCAATTTTTAGAGCGAGTGAGAACCCTACTAATATAGCTCCTGCCCCAGTAGCAAACAAATTCTAGAAACACACTGTAGCTTCTAGGTTGCTTAACTGCCAGGGATGTTGCCAGCAACAAGTCAAGATATAGAAAAGACAACATCAGATACAAGAAAGAGTGGGAGGATAGACTCAGGAGCAAGCAAAGGGAATCCCCAGAAAGGCAGGAAGTGAGATCCCAAGATGACAGTCGAATGCTAGACACAGATGGCAGCCAGCCTTACTGACGTGGTGTGACGGCCATGCTGCAGGCTGTCAAGATAAAGATGCTCAATGCACCATAATCCTTCCAAAAATCCTAACATATGAGATTCTATCGTGAGACTGGCTGAATCATACCTGTACTTGTCTGTCTTGACCATGCGTTGAGGAAGCACCTGATTGCTCCCTTATACCCTGCTGTGTTTTATCAGCTGAAAATAACCATTTTGACCTACAGAAAGCTTCTGCTCTGATCTATCCCTGAGAGTTGAAGCTAGGCCATAGTGAGCTTAGAAGAAAACTCTTCCTATTCCCCCGACCAAATTCTTGCTGGATGTCCAGTGACAGGAAAGAGAGAGACAGCATAAAGATGCCAAGTCCCCGCCGAGGTGATGGGAGCAGCAGGTTCATGTGTAGGTAACAAGAGAGCCAGGCCTTGGAGATACAAAGTTTGAGGAGAAAATGTAGGCTGTTAAATCACTGGAACTAGATATCCTTTCAAGTTGGACATGTGAGAGCATTAACAGTGGGGTTAAGTAAGCATGAGTAAAGCAGATAGGAGAGATCTATAATTTAAAAGAGGGGAGAGAAAAAGGAGGCAGCTAAGTCCGAGATGTGGGCTGACAACTAAGAAAGCACAGTGGCAGTGCAGAAAACAGAATTTCAAAGACTAAAAGGTAGTATGCAAAATGAGATCTCAGAAGTAGAACCAGGTCTGAAGAGGGATTTTTGACCTCTTCATGACCTTCAAACAATCGATTTCCTAGGTGTGGTGGTAATGACAGCCAAAAGCCAGTTGTTAGGGCCTCAGGGAAAAAGACACAGCACAGACACACCTTGTAAATGAACAGAGAAAGAATAGACATTTCAGGGAAAAAAAGGGCTAAGCTTATTGTTCCTTTTTTTTTGTGTATGTGGCAGGATCTCACTCTGTTGCCCAGACTGGAGTGCAGTGGCACCATCAGAAACCACCGCAACCTTGGCCTCCCAGGCTCAAGCAATCCTCCGGTGTCAGCTCCCTGAGTAGCTGGGACTACAGGCGTATGCCACTGTGTCTGGCTAATTTTTAGTATTTTTTGCAGAGATGGCATTTCACCATGTTGCCCAGGCTGGTCTCAAACTCCTGGGCTCAAGCAATCTTTCTGCCTCGGCTTCCTAAAATGCTAGGCGTGAGCCACTGTGTCCAGCCTCTTTGGCTATTTTTAAGATGGTAAGTTCCTTAAGCTTATTTTTACCCAAAGGCAGTGGTTCTCAAGTGTTGGTGGCAATGTCTGGAGATGGTTTTCATTGTCAGGAATGGTTGGGATAGGAGCAATGCTACCAGAACCTAGTGGGCAGAGATCAACAACACTATTCAATGTCCTATTCTCATAACAAAGAATTAACCTGCCTAAAATGTCAAGGAGGCTGAGGTTGATAAACTGCTCTAAGGGAAAGAAATGAGTGGAAAAAAGAGGCTAGAGAGACTTGCCCTTGGGAAACTAGGAAAGAGGTGTTAGATTTTCCTCAGAGACAGCAAGATAAGAAAACTGGTGAACATAGGAGGAAATACTGTTTTTAGTATAGGTGACAAAAACTAGATGATCACTGACAAAATTGCAAGTAAATCAAAGAGCAAAAGGCTTTGAAGTATTTTTCATGGGTTTATAAATCCAGATAGCAAGAATAATTATAAACACACTTACCAGCTCTGGGTGACTCTTAGTTGTGGCAAATGGGAAGGAATGTTTTCTTTAAGATGTTCTACATCTTTGTAATCTTCTTCAAGGGATTCACAGAGTTCCTAAAATTTAAAAATAGTCACAAATAAGTCTCTGTCCTCCCCATGCATGTTTTAAGATATTCTCAAGAGCAGGGAAAACGGTGAACCATGATCACACTGACTGTGAGTACTGAAAATGCAGAATGAAGTGAAAAAGCAATGAATCCAGCAATATAAAATTGGTTTCTAGAGCTATTTTTGGATGGTGGTAACATTTTTCCCTACTGGATTTTTTTCAGAGAATGATCACTATAATCACATTGCAATTACAAAGCAGGACTGAAGTTAAATCTTTCTCAAATACTTTAATCTTGGGAGACAACTAAGAAATATATAAAAAGTTTTTCATTCCATAAAATTGCTTTTGTTGGCTTAGCAAATGCTCCCCGGTGTTATCTGTATAACAGCATCTGTGTTATCACAGCGTGGTAATATAGCTGGCAAGCACGAGATACTGCTTTGGGATGACTTCCACTGCGGGCTACCTACATCCCCGCTTCATGAAAATTTCTAATTGATAGCTGGGGTTTTTGGCCTCTTTTACCAGAACTTGAGGCCATGAACTCATACAAATTTTAATAAAGAAAATATTCTGTGCCTTTGGATTCCCGCCATCTGGCTCTCAATCACAATGTGAACAGAAATTCCAAATAGCCTTCGGTTCTGAGTTGAGCATTCTCTAGGCCCACACCCTAATCCTGGACATTCTTGGGTAGGTTAGAACTGAAATGCCAGTATTGGTTTCTGTTTTGAATTTATATAATGTCTTTTCCTTGAAGAGGTGAATGACATTCATGGATACCAATTCCATTTTGACTAATACAATGATAGGCATAATCATGCCATTTCCTATAGCTGAAAAATCTTTACAGATCTTAAGGATTATAAGGCTGAATGGGGTCAGGGAGGTCCCTTGTTCAATCCCACTGAGCACTTCCCCAGCTCTAACAACATGAGATAATTATGGTACATATTATTTCCCCATGAGCAAGTGCGCAAACACTTTTATTAGATGAAGTCAATTTAAAGGCTTATTTAGAATAAAATATGCATGTGAATGAGGCTCAAGTTTTTCTTTACTTGAGAACCCTTATATTACCTTTTATAAAAATATAGAAATGTAGACATATAAGGGAGCTAAGAAACAGTTCAATATGATCTACTATTTTTCAAACGAGGATCTTGAAACCCCAAGAGGTAAAATGGCTTTCTCAGGGCGGCAGGGAGTACCAAGGACTGTCAAGGTAAGAATCCACATCTCCTCACCCCAGGCAAGTGTTCTTTACATACCACTCTACCAGAACATCATTGTTTAAACTAAAGCTACCAAGAATAATTAGCAAACTTTCCTTTCTCGTAAAGTTCAATTCCATTGGCCATCAGCAGAAAGAAGTAGCTGTGGAGCTCCAAACTCCATTATACTAGGAAAATAAAACATAAATGGCATACTGTACCATTAATAATTTATAAACCAAAAATATTATAAACAAAGAATCTTTAAGAATTACTTGATGATTAGGAAGTTTGTATGTATTGTCTTTTTACTGCATCCTCATTAGAGAAACATTACCTTGAGTGAATTGTTCGTTTGTTCTTGATGCTGAATTTCCAATTCCAATTGATTTAGAAGTTCATTTACTATAATGATCTCATCTCCTATTTTATTTAACATAGTCTTCAAGGTAGGTTCCTGGCCTGTTATAAATAAAAATAAGATAGAAAACAAAGTGTATAGAAAAGCACTAACTACAAGTACTCATGCAAACTCTTGGAACAGATAGCTGTACCTTAGAGTGGGGTGAAAAAAGGACTATTGCTTCAGCCCCTAGAAATTGACTCCATAGATAATCTTAAGACCTCATCTCTAAGAAGTATGGAAGAGAAAGA
This sequence comes from Sapajus apella, assembly GCF_009761245.1. Taxonomy (NCBI): domain Eukaryota; kingdom Metazoa; phylum Chordata; class Mammalia; order Primates; family Cebidae; genus Sapajus; species Sapajus apella. The sequence goes on along the minus strand of NW_022437049.1, from coordinate 3,315,853 downwards.
GGGGAGGGGCAAGGACAACGTCTCCCCTGAGTCTTTTGTTTCTGGCAAATTCCACCACATAAAACACTTAGAAATGCTTGATAAAACAAGCATCCTTCTACGTCCACAGCTAAACTTTCATGAAAAAAGGCAAATCTCCAAGGATTCCAACATGAAGAGGGAACTGTGGTTTCCCCCATACCAGGCAGTATGTGTGAGCTGGGGCTGCAGCAGCCCTCATTTGAGGAGTGTGGAGTGATGCTGGGCAGAAGGATATCAGTCTCAGCAATGGAACAGATTTGATTTTAATGGGGATAAGATCCATGGCTTTGGGGTTTAAAACACAGGATGCTAGAAGTGAGAATCTCAAACAAGGCTAGGAGCCTTCTTCATTAATACATTTTCAGTGAAAGTTGTAATCACTCACCAGAGAAATAAGCTTATGTTTTAGACGGGCCCTTCAAAGAGAGAGAGAGAAAAAGAGAGAAAGAGAGAGAGAGAGAGAGAGAGAGAGAGAGAGTGTGAGAGAGAGTGTGTGTGTGTGTGTGTGTGTGTGTGTGTGTGTGTGTCAGGAGTAGGAGTGAGGTTGAGGTGAAATTTTCTTTGGGACTTTGTAGTATGGATTTGGAATTCATATTTACAGTATCTACACTATTCAAAATCACCCCTAAGCAGAGAAGGTAAGATAAAAAGTCACAAGCTGGTGATAACCCTGGCTACCCGGCAAAAACAAACCTAAGACATTTATAAAGTAGTATATTCTCATATTCCCAATCCCACCTCCTAGCACCTCTCTTAGCAGCTTTCAGAGACTGGAGATGAATGAGAAAATCAGAGTCCCTTCTTCCCTAGAATTAAAAGAAGTAGTTTAAAAAATAATGTAAGGGCAGATTAAAAGCAAAAAAGAAAAACTACCCTCATAATTGGATCTTTCCATCTGCATTTCCAGCAATCTAACAATGACATACACATAAGTAAATGCAGACTTTGGCAATATCTGTAGATTATGGAGGCAGTAAAATGGACCAGGCAAAGGCCTGAGGTCAGAGACACCAAGTACCTACCTCATTACTGCAAAGATAAGTGAAAGTACATATAAGATGGGCTTAGGACTGCATCTAGAACCTAATAGTAAATGTTAACTGTCATTCATCATCATCATGAGGAGTATATCATTCTGCCTGATAAAGCAATGCTACTTGCATTTGACACTCAGCTCATAACTAAAACAAAAAGTAAATGACAGTACTGATGTCTCTACTGTGAATAATTTCAGTAGAATTAGTTGAATACAGTATTTCTTCCCCATACACTGGTATCTCACCTTTTAATCACCTAAATTTTAGGGTGTTTTTCACCATGTTTTTTTAGACAGGGTCTTGCTCTGTCACCCAGGCTGGAGTTCAGTGGCACCATCACAGTTCACTGCAGCCTCAACCTCAAAGGCACAAGCAATCCTCCCACCTCAGCCTCCTCAGTAGCTGGGACTACAGGTAAGTGCCACCATGCCTGGCTAATTTTTTATTTTTTTGTAGAAACGGGGTCTTACTATGTTACCAGACTGGTCTCAAACTCCTAAGCTCAAGCGATCCGCCCGCCTCAGCCTCCCAAAGTGCTGCAATTACAGGCGATTACAAACCATAATACAAGTTCAACACAACCTTCCCAGCACATGGAATTCTGTCTGCCAATAAACCTTTACCCTCCCAGATAAGATTAGGGAGTATATAATTTTGTAAACATTTTTGATTTGACAAGGATTATCTGCTTCTCTGAACTTCCACTGCACCATCCAATTTCAGCACATCAAAATATTTTCAGATATTTACAATCTCCAAGTTCATGGATGCTTAAATGATTTATCGTCAATTAATTCTTTCTCAGTGATATAGAGTAATAAGCTTCCTCAAAAGCAGGCTGTAAGATGGGTTATGAATTATTTTTACCTCTATGGATCTCTGCATCAGTTTTTTTTTACTTGCCTTTTAATACAGTGATGTGACACATAACAATGATTCAGTCAACAATGAACCACAAATATGACAGTAGCCCGTAAGATTATAACGGAGCTGAAATATTCCTATTGTCTTGTGATATCGGAGCCATCATAACATCATGGTTCAATGCATTATTCACATGCTTGTGGTGATGCTGGTGTAAACAAACAACTGTACTGCCAGTGTTATAAAAGTACAGCACATACAATTATGTATAGTACATAATAACTGTTAATAAACGGTTACTAGTTCATGTTGTTTACTATACTATACTTTTTAGAGTGTACTTCTTCTACTTATTAAAAAAAAAAAGTTAACTGTAAACAGCCTCAGGCAGGTCCCTCAGGAGATATTCCAGAAGGCATTGTTGTCATAGGAGATGACTGTTCCATGTGTGTTACTGCCCCTGAACACCTTATAGTGGAACAAGATGTGGACGTGGAAGACAGATGCTGATGATCTTGACCCTGAACAGACCTAGGCTAATATGTGTGTGTGTGTGTGTGTGTGTGTGTGTGTGTGTGTGTGTGTGTGTATTCGTTTTTGACAAAAAAGCTTAAAAAGTAAAAAAAGAAAAAAGCTCATAAAGATATAAAATATATTTTTGTATACCTGTACAATGTATTTGTTTTGAGCTGTTATTAGAAAATAAAAAAGCTAAACCAAACTAAAAAGTTTAAGTAAAAAAGTTATAGTAAGCTATGATTAATTTATTATTGAAGAAGTTTTTTTAAAAAATAAATTTAGTGTAGCCTAAGTGTATAGTACTTATAAAGTCTACAGTAGTATGCAGTGATGTCTTAGGCCTTCACATTCACTCACTGTCTCACCCAGAGCAACTTCCAGTTCTCCAAGGTCCATTCATGGTAAGCGGCCTATGCAGGTGTACCATTTTTAATCTTTCTTTTTCTTTTTTTGAGACGAGTCTTGCTCTGTCACCAGGCTGGAGTGCAATGGTGCAATCTCAGCTCACTGCAACCTCTGCCTCCCAGGTTCAAGTGATTCTCCTGCCTTAGCCTCCCAAGTGGCTGGGGTGCGCACCATCACACCTAGCTAACTTTTGTATTTTTAGTAGAGACGGGGTTTCACCATTTTAGCCAGGATGGTCTGGATCTTTTGACCTCAAGATCTGCCTGCCTCGGCCTCCCAAAGTGCTGGGATTACAGGCATGAGCCACCACACTCAGCCCATTTTTAATCTTTTACTGTATCTTCACTATGTTTAGATACACAAATACTCATCACTGTGTTACACTTGCCTAAGGTATTCAGTACCGTCACATGCTATACAGGTTTGTTGCCTAGGAGCAATAGGCTATATAGCCTAGATATGTAGCAGGCTGTACCATCTAGGTCTGCGTACATTTACGTATACGCTATGATGTGATGTTTGCACAATGACAAAATCATGTAATGCTTTTATCAGAACACATCTCCATCATTAAGCAACGCATGTATCTCTGCTTAGCTGTAGAATCATGGATGCCACCTAACCTTCAAATCTTACCAATATATGTCTCAGAAAAACATAAGTAAATAATTCTTATGAATATTCAGTTCATTGTTCAATGTACCTTATATTTTTAATATCCTTTGCAATATTCAAAATATTGGCATTGGACAATTTAAAAAATTGTTATTCAAAATCTAAAATTACCTAAGATGCAGTCACTTAACCAGGCATAATCATTCAGAGTGGAATAATCAAAATGCATTTTGTATATACAAAGTCAGTGGAATCTGTTTTACTTACCACAGTTTCTTAATGACAAGGTTTTCTTAATATTGCCAATCTTTTCATTAACATGAGAGCATAACAGTTCCAGATCTGAGGAGGCCATCCTTTAAGCCTCTGAAGAAAAAAATATAAACATATTCGTAAAAAGAAAAGCCACACAAATTTCTGTTCACTTTCGAAATCCAAGAATGGTCAATATCAAGTAAATCACATGTCCTTGAGGGTTAAGTACAAAAACTCAAGAGCAATTTCCTTCAGTTCTACAACATTGTTTCTACCCAAGGTACAGTACTGACTTGTCTTAGAGCCTTCCGCCATCGATGGATCCCAAACCAGGGTAAAGGGGCTAAGCCTGGGTCCTTTCCTTAAGGATTTAGGAGGACAAATGCGCTATTTATATATAAAGACAACACTGGTATTTTCTTTAAAAAAGCAAAATACACATTTTAAAGAAATGTGTCACACTGTCAAAGAAACAGGCCCAGGTAATCATTTTTCCTATGTTGTGAGGGGTTGGAGCTTTACAGTTTGGGATTGGTAAGCAGGCAAAGAAATGGGAAAGAATCGGTTTCCCACCCATTCCGCGGGTGAGAGAGGAGGGGCGGGTCTAAGGCATCCACCGCAGCGCCCAGTCCCGCCCTCCCCTACGCCAGGCGAGGCCCGCGGCCCCCAGCCAGCAAGCAGTGTCTCGGGCGTTTCCGAAGTCAGGGTCCCCAACACACAGACTCCAACCTCGAGTCAGTCCGGGAGCAAAAGGCTAATCGCTGCTGGGTCTCCAGCCGCGGACAACTGCAGTCTCGGCTGGAAGACCGGGATGGAGAGACGCAACTCCGGAAGCAAAATTCAAACCGCCCGCCCAGCCCTAGCGCAAAGCGGCGCGGGGCGGCGCAGGCGCACATCCGCACTTCCGAAGCACGGGCTCTGCGGCTGTTCGCGGTTTGCGTCATTCTGGGCCACAGCTGGGTGGGGGAAGGAGGCGTGGCCGAGCCAGGGAAAGGCGGGGCGAGGGCGAAGGCGGGGCTTCCGGACGATAGGAGGACCTGGAGGTACCTCTGCCGCGTTAAGCGGTCTGAGGAAATTTCAGTCAGCCATGCAGTCCTGACCGCCGCCTAGCCAGGTACCAGGCGTGGGGGTTTTAAGGTGGGGATCCAAGACGTGGTCTTCGAAATTTGCTGCACCTTAGAGTCACCAGGGTCGGCCATTACAAGTCTCAGTGCCTAAGGCGCACCCCAAGTCGGTGGAATCTGACACTGGAGACGTGAGACCCAAGCCTTAATATTTTAAAAAATACCCCAAATAATGCCAAAGAACAGCCAAGTTTGTGTGGAGGAAACAGTGATCCTGTCCTCTGGGGCTTACAGCCTCTGTTAAGTGTTCCTGGACCAAACCGGGGGTCGGGCTGCTTATTCCCCTGGTCCAATAGGGAGACGCAGATGAACTGGGAAAGAAGAGAGTTTATTTCGGTAACCGGATACAGGGAAGAGCCCTGGAAAATATCGCCAGATCGACTGAAAATTACAAAGGTTTCCAGAGCTTATATACCTTCTCAGCTATATATGTCTACATGTAAGTGTGCATGTGTCTAAGGACATAAGGGATTAACTTATTTTAATCTGTAACCAAGATCAGTCCTGAAGACCTTACCCTGGAGCCTCAGTAAATTTACTTAATCTGGATGGGTCCAGGTGCCAGGGGTGATGACCCTTATCTTGTCGCCTGCTAAATCATAGAGGTTTGGGCAGTTCCTTCAGACCCCCAGTAAGCTTGTTTGTGGAGGTCTGAGGAGTTTCTTCAGACCCCCAAGAAAAAGTTGTTTAATCCTCAACAGGTCCTGTTAAGGATTCCTTCTTTATCTTGTCATGCTTCAAGGCCCAGGAAAGGCCTGGGCAAAACTCTTGGTAGGCTTTTGTTACATTCCAGCCTTTGTATAAAGACACTGGCTCTTTCACCTGGTAATATTTAACTTAACCAGTGCTGAAACCGTGGTTACAGAGGCCTTCCTGTTCAGCTGTTAGTAAGACCTGGCCTGCCACCTAAGAGCAAATATAAATTTGAAATACGAAAAACAAAAGTTTAATTCTCGCTGTTGAAAAAGAGGGAAAAGCACTGAGGGCTGGAGTGTTAGCACCGCCAGGTTTCCTCCATCCCTTGACTCCACTGTGCTATTATTATGCACTAGAGCCTTCAGGCTGCCAGTCCTGCCCTCAGGTCTTTCTCCCAGGCAGCAGAAACTAGCATGAGGCTTGTGTAATAGGCTTAGCTGCCAGGGGAACCAACACCTTGAGAGCGTTGTGCTGGAAGCCACACCCAGTGGCTTCCATCTGCTTCTCACTGGTCACTCCTATCTGCAAGGGAGACTGAAAAAAATCTTTTGTAAAATTTGTAATCTGGATAGTTACATTGCATTCTCAAGACTTAAGTTTAGCCTAAAGTTGCCTTCATACATATTTTAAGTTCTGCCTAAAGATTTCTTTATACATCACAAACTATAACCTAAATGAAGATGTAAACAGACTACTCTTGTGCTAGTCACTGACTTACAGCTAGTCAAAGGGGCCACCTGTTCAAACAGTGTTCAAATAAGGCAAACGCTGACTGTAACAATCTGGCTGTTGCTGTACCTCACTGCCTTTTCTGTACAACACTTTCCTTTTTCTGTCTATAAATCTTCTTCTACCATGTGGCTGTGCTGAAGTCTCTCTGGACCTACTCTGTCTGGGGAGGCTGCCCTGTTGGTGGAATCATTCTTTACTCAAACTCTGTTAAATTTAATTAGGCTAAAGTTTTTCTTTTAACAGACTATAGGAGTTCTATTTGTAAGGGAGAATGAGAGTATAGATACTGGGTAGGGAAGGAGTTCAGAGCATACCACCTCAAAACATGCCACTGTAGCATGTTGATTCTTTTGAGTGAAAAGCACTTAAAAAACAGCAGGTGCAAGAAAGGCACACTGGCCCTCCTTTTTCTTCCTGAAAGCAGAAGATGGAAGTCCCATGTAAGAAATGTCCTCACTACACCAAAATGAAAGAAACATTCTTATCACTAGAGGTGGGAAGTCAAAGACAAGAGACGTCTATACAAGCAAAACTTGTTGCGCTAACCGGTGCCTTCCTAGTCACTTCACCATGATTCATTGCCCGAATCTAAGCCCTTTTTTCTTGTTATTTTTTCGGTTTACTACTCTGTTCAATTTGGTATGTAAGCATGTAGCTCTAACTGCATTTTTGGGTCTTTATTTTTCTTGTGAGGATTCCCATGTACAAGTAAAAAAAAATATTAATAGTTGTATGCTTTTCTCTTGTTAATCTGTATTACATCAGTTCCAGCCAGAGACCTTAGGAGCATGGAAGAAAATTTTATCCATCACTCTTTAATTTCCTCATGTTACACCATTACATGAACAATTCTAGATTATTAATTCCACATTTTTCATACCCAGCTGACTTTGAAAGAAAATATTTTATTTTTATTTTTTGTATTTCTACTTTGTCTTTTTCTTACAGCTAGATGTCAGGTTTAACTTCTGGATGTCCCCAAGTCAGAATTAACTAAAAGCTTTGTTATAGAATTAGGATTGAGGATCTCTTTAAGCAACAGGATCATATTTCTGGGCATCTTGGGAAACATTAATGTTTTGACCAATGACAAGTGACCAACTGATCCAATAAGTTTTGGACAGCTTCATAGATCTCAGATGCTTATAAGTCTTCATTCAGAAGAGGGAGGGCCTGTTGAAATAGATGGGGTGCATTCTGAGATGCCTCACTGATCAGATCTGACCCAAGGCAGATTATGTTTTTACATTTCCTATTAATCTACAGTCCTTTGGCTTGTTTTTAAAAGTCTTTTTCCAGCTGACAGTTTTAAAATCCATTGCATGTACTTGTAATACTGTTCTCACTGGGATAACTTCTTAATTCTCACAAGTAGTCATAGCAGCTGAGACATATCATTCCAGAAAATCAAACTCTTTACTTTTCAGTGTCTCATGCCCTCAAATGATATGTAGTCCTGGTAGTGCTGGTTGGTTTATTTGTTTTTAACCAGAAAAGAGAGGAAGAAGAAAAAAGACTTACAATTTTCCTAGTGTTCTTTCTTTACTGCATTGAGTTTTTAACCAGTATACACTTTTTTAGTATTATAGTTAGAGTCCCAATTTCTGTGCCACCAGAACTGCCCCTAACAAAGGCCCAGTGCTATGTATTATGACTAGAGGCAGGAAAGGAAGGTACCCAACATGCAAAACTTCTCACTACTTCTCTCTCTCTCTTGCTTTCTGATGTTTAAAATGCCACCCATGCATGAGACAGGGAAAGATGGAAAAAAAAAAGATGGAGACGTTCTCCTCGGTCATTAAATGGCTCTGTGAACTTGGAAAATGGATGGCTTTTCTTTTTCTTTCTTTCTTTTTTTTTTTTTTTTTGAGATGGAATCTCGCTCCGTCACCCAGACTGGAGTGCAGTGGTGTGATCACGGCTTACCACAAACCTCTACGTCCGGGTTTCAAGCAATTCTCCTGCCTCAGCCTCCTGAGTAGCTGGGATTACAGGCATGAGCTACCACCCCAGGTGAATTTTCATATTTTTAGTGGAGAGAGGGTTTCGCCATGTTGACCAGGCTGGTCTGCAACACCTGACCTCAGGCGATCTGCCCACTTCAGCCTCCCAAAATGCTGGGATTATAGACATGAGCCACAGTGCCCAGCCCAAAAGTGGATGGCATCTGAGGTCACTTCCAGCTCAAAGCACTAGGTTCTTTGTCTTGTGAAAAGTATCTCCTTCTTCCTGTGAACCTACTGAAAAAATATAAATATGATGCTGTAGAAGAGATGGACTTTTAAGTTTAAAAGAATTGAGACTGCATCACAGTTTTTCTTCCGCTACTTCTTAACAAGATGCACCCAAAATCACTTAAAAAACAAACAAAAAAAACCTCTCCCCCAAAAATCACTAATAATTGCCAACAAGGAGAGAGAGATAGTGGAATGCAATAAACTTTAAAACTTTATATCAAGGAGGGAAAGGAAGGACTCCGGAGCACAGAGGATAAATATCCTGTCTCCTAATCATGCACCACACTTGAAGTCATTTGCTGATAACCCCCACACCAGTTGGCTGAACCCAACCTGATGCCAGAAGATGAAAGAAACCCTAGGTCAGCACCCACATTCCCCTGCTGGGTCCAGGGCTGGATGGAAAACCATGGAGAGTGAACCTTAGGGGGCAAATGGAAGACACCAGCACAAGCCTTGAGATTATGCTGTTCACATACTAACATACTTTGTGAATTTGATAAAGTATTTATCAGAACAGGTGTTAGTATCTTATATATAAATATTTGAAATCAAGTACTATAATAAGTTATATAAGCATATCTTTTATTTGATAGGGATTTTCCCCAATGCATTTAAAGTACTTTAAAGGATATTTTTATATTGGTTATTTACAAAGTGGGCAGTTGTCCAGTTTCTGAGATAGAAAAATATAAGGCTTGCCAAATTTCCTAGAATCAATTAGTTGTGGAAGCAACTGCCTATCTGATCTCTAATAATGGGCCACAGGAAAGACAGACAGAACCATTTTCATGTCATTTACATCAATGTTTTCATTTTGCCAGATATGTTTTAATCTCCCAGGCCAAGGCATTTTTCTTGCTTATCTTCTAAAAGTTATTTTCTTTAAGGAAAATTTAGCTATAAAAAGGAAAACACATAATTTCATTTTATTAACTGCCATTATGTGCAAGTCTATATAATGAGGCAGTTTTGGTGTTTTAGAAGTCCTCTATGTGGATACAACCAGGCATATGGAGGTATACATTCTATATATAAACTTTAAGATTAAATTAATAACTCATGTACTTCAGAGATGGTTATAATAAATTGCAAGATTGTAGATCTTTGCATCAAAGAGTTACCATACATCATTAGAGCACTCCCAAACCTCCAAGTAAACGTCCCAGATAATTTAGAAAATGGTTAAATTATGATAGGAATCTTTCATGTGACATTGCCACACTGTTATAGCAGAGGGGACAAACCCAGGCACAGTGGATTCACCTTCCCAGATACAATTGGTGTTTGAGAAAAACTGAGGCTGCCCAGAAGGAGTCCAAGTTCTAGTAGGGGAGCTCCCCCAGAGCCTGGCTACATTCAGGGGAGCAGCATGTGTGCCCCTACCATGATGGTGGGTGGAACAGCAAAGCTCAGTCCTCTGTTCACCATGTAGTGGTCACATGCACATTCTGCAGTTGAGTGGATTGGGTCTCCCTCACCAGATTCGATGAAGCTGTCCCAAGGACCTTCACTGGCCCAGATTTTCACCTCTGCCTCTTTCCCTTGTATCCTGCTGCCAAACCATTCACTTGACCTCAGTGCCTGGGCTGGAACATGTTATCCAGCTGATCACCTCACCCCCCAGCCCCACTCCACACAATGCATTTCTTAACTGTCTGTCCTCGTGACCTCTCCACCATCCATTATACTCCAGTCACTGGTCTTGCCCAGCTCTTGGTCTTGCCACTTCTACTCTAGCCTGCCTCACTGCCATCCACAGCAGCTTCAGAATTAGCAACAGCATCCTTTGTCATAACAGTGAACTCACTTGTCATTGCTTATGAAAGTAGAATCAGATGGTAATGCAGTTGACAGGAGGGCAGCCATACCTGACATGACAGTCAGGAGTGAGCTCCAGAATGATGGCAACTCCGTTTCTGAAACACTGATGTGGAAGCCCAGGCCCCTTTGCGTGAGGCACACATCCCCTCTTCATTTGGCCCCTGCCTGCCTTGGCAGCTTTATCTTTCAGCACCTCCTGTGTGGACGTTTATCTCACAGCAACAGCTGCCTGTAGGGTTGCTCCTGTGACCCTGTGTGTGACCTGCATTCCTCCCTGTGCCATCAGGACACACACAAGCCTTGCCAGCCCACCCATGTTGTCTGACACCACTAAGTCTTTGGTCATGATGTTCTTCTCTCTACACCCCTCATAATTCTCTATCTCAGTCACCCATTCATTTTTCAAAATTTAGCAAACGAATCCCTTCCCATCAGAAGCCTTCCTTGATCCCTTCTTGGATTAGGTTTCCCTGCGAGTTTTCTTCTGATTTAGTTGGTCTAGGGGTGGGGTTCAGAATCAGAAATTTTAAAAACTGCTTGGATAATTCTAATGTGCATCAGAGTTGAAAGCCATTGAGGAAAAAAGAAAAGGAAGATGGAAGGAAACAAGACAGTAGGGCTTTCCAGGTTCCTACCTGAGGCTCACTGGTCTTCTGAAATGCAACACGAAGAGGGGTGTCAGGAGTTGAATTGTGCTCACCCCCCATTCGTATTTCAAAGTCCTAACCCCCAGTACCTCAGAATGTGATCTTATTTGGAGATAGGGTCTTTACAGAGGTAATCAAGTTAAGACGAGGTCATTAGCTGGGCCCTAAACCAATATGACTATTTTCTTTATAAAAAAGAGGAAATTTGGACATGAAGACATGCACAGGATGATTATGTGAACAGGCAGGGAGAAGATGGGCATCTGCAAGCCAAGGAGAGTGGCTAGGAGCAGATCTTCCCCTCACAGGTAACAAACCCTGCCAATACCTTGATTTCAGACTTCTCACCTCCAGCACTATGGACAATCAATTTATGTTGTGTAAGAAGCCACTCAGTTTGTGGTACTTTATTATGGCAACCCGAACAAATCAATACAGAGAGTAACAATAAGAAAAAGCCCTACCCGCAGATTGCTTGAGCTCAGGATTTTGATACCAGCCTGGACAAAACAGTGAAACCAGGTCTCTACAAAAAATACAAAAAGTAGTCAGGTATGGTGGCATGCACCATAGTCCCAGCTACTTGGGAGCCTGAGATGGGAGGATCACTTGAGGCCAGAGGATGAGGCTGCAGTGAGCCACGATTGTGCCACTCCAGCCATGTTGACAGAACAAGACCCTGTATAAAAAAAAAAAAAAAAAAAAAAAGGAAAAGAAAAAGAAAACAGAAAACACTCCACCATCCCTGGATTCACTTGTATTTCTGATGAGCTACGCCTGGACTCTTCCTGGTGATGGATTGAACTTATCTATGCATTGAGGAAATACTGTTTTTTAAAATCATGAGCTCTAAAGGAAAGGTTTTTGTGGGAAATACACTCTGTTTAAGAAATGGATGAGAATGTTCACTTAATGTTTGTGTAGATCCTTAAGAATTAAGCTTTGAATGGAGAAACTGTTTCTTGATGATGCCAAAAGGATGAGGTATTACCATAAAGCAGAACACCGTGTCTCTGTATGGTATCAATAAAGCTCTAACCAAATCATAGCTTACTTAGAATGCTGAATATTTGTCATCTTCTTCAAACTTGAGAAAATAGATTTTGGCTTTAATAGAATTCTAGCTAGAAGACTTACTTGCCACATGGCCACAAGGTGGCAGAGCAGCAACATTCTTCTGGAAGCCACCAGCTAAGCAAAACACAGCCAGAACTATGTGGCCACATGTAGGAAGTAAGCAGTGCTCTTAAAGTTTATGAAGCTGAACTTTCTCCCTCTTTTTAAGCACTCCCTTTTTCTGAATGTCACAAAAAAACTTTCAGTGCCACAAAAGAAATAGCACTCAAACATAACTTTTCTCAGCAAGGCAAACTTACTTCTATAGAAGGATGTATCTCTTGGATGGAGCAATGTTGAGAGCACACCCAAACAAGGGAGGGGAAGGTTTTTTTTAATCCCTGTTGCAGGTAGCCCCTGCTGCTGTGTCGTTTCCCCTATTGGCTATGTTTGGACAGCACAGTCTAAGCTAATTCCTATTGGCTCTATTAAAGAGAGCAGGGATATGAGCCAGAATGGCGGGGTGAGCAGATCACAGAGCAGGTGACTAAAAGTAACTCAGGTCAGAGCAGGTGACCAGGAGTGACTCAGGACTAAGCAGATGAACAGGGGAATAGATGTGAACTACTGATTAGAACTGGCAGGAAGGTTGTTACTGAAACTAGGGGCAAGGAGATGAAGAGAACGAGGAAGTTAAACTTTAAAATGGAGAACAAAGAACTGAACATACTGACACACTGATTCTTTGAAGGGAAACTTAGAACTTGCTGTATTTAACAGTTTCTCCCTTTTGAATTTTACAGTTTTTTCTCTTCAAACTTTCTTAACATGTCCTGGCTTAGTTGTTCTGCTTGATTCTCTAAAAGAAGAAGTTTCTCTGATAAGGTGGAGGAGAGTTAAGGGAGGCTTTAGTAAGTACTGTTTTTATAAGCCTCTGAATTAGCCTTTGGATACAAGGGATAATACAACACTTAACAAGAATAAACACATTTAGTATAATAGTAAGAGAAGTGAGTATTCAGGACATAAGTCCTTTTTACTTGCTAAACCATTTTTCCATTAAATTAGTGAAAGGATCATTTATTTTAGAATTTTTAGCTAGCTCATTGGATAAAGTAGCAAGGCCTTGTAGCGCTTTCACTATGGTTTTATTGGGGGGAGTGTTATTAGGGATAAAAGTACAACATTGAGTTTTAATTATGATACAAACTCTACTTTTTTTTGCTAGTTTATATTTAATGCCACCTTATTTTCCTAAGCCATTTGATGAGTGGGCCTTAACTGTTTACCTATACCTTTAATAGCATCTTTAGTATAATTAACAAATTGTTGCTAATTATAGTAGATGCAATTTATTTAATTTACATTTTTATTTATAGTCAACTACCAGAACAATACGGACTCAAACCCTGCAGCTATTTGATTACAGGCCTTAAATTTATTTGGTACTCTTCATGGAACTTTGATAGTATTTATATAAACATGAGGGTTAAAGGACTCAAGAGGGCCTTTTTTGTTTTATGGTTCTTTGCTTTTATCTTTCTTGATTGATGAAATGCCAGGGTGAAAGGGATGGCCAATTGGACTAGAGCACAAGTTCCACTCTAGTTACTTGGCAGAGTACCCAGCAATAGTCCCCCACAATTCCACCACACATCTGCTTGGGAATGAACAGGGGCACACTGATTGGTAAGCTCTTGAAAAGGCTTGGTTTCACTGCACCCTGTTAAGTCTCCAAGGAATGCTAACTTTTCCTCCTGCTGTGAAAGGCAGGAGGTGAAGTTAACATTAGGGTGTGGAGGCAGGATGGCCCTCGAGGGCTGACCTGCAGGGCTCTTGACCTCAAGGAACAACAGTGAAAGAGTCTTACATGACTCATCACCCCAGGCTGTGGGGTTCTGGAAAAGAGCTACCATACAGCTTATGCCCAGTCTGTGAGAGGGCCACTCAAGTGGAAAGGGGACAGTTTGGGTCTCTGGCCTGCCTGTTGCACAAGCATAACAGTTACTTTTGTTTAGTGTGCAAACAGAATATTTAATCTATTTCAGCCAAGCACTTGCATCCTAATACCTGTTTTAATTGCTATAGTTTGTTTTAAATATTTAACCTCTACAACAGTTACTTTGGTTTTATTATTGGGCATATAACAAGAAAAGGTTTGGTTAGCAGAGAGCTTAGGAGAGGGGGAATTGGGTGCAGAGGTTGGGGAGCAATGAAGTACATTTTAAACTATCCTATGGGGTCCCTTCCTGAGACTTCTGTTCCTACACTATAGAAACAGCTTAATAAAGGGGAAGAACTCTGGGAAGCAGAGATGGTAATCTCTACTGGATTACATTGGTTCAGCTGACAGTTGGGAGGGATAACTTCTTTAGTAAAATGAATATACAGTTTTAAGAAACTGCAAGTATTAATTCAGGACATAGGCGTAGGCAAGGACTTCATGACCAAAACACCAAAAGCATTGGCAACAGAAGCCAAAATAGACAAATAGGACCTAATCAAACTCCACAGCTTCTGCATGGCAAAAGAAACAGTCATTAGAGTGGATCAACAACCAACAGAATGGGAGAACATTTTTGCAGTCTACCCACCTGACAAAGGGCTGATATCCAGAATTTACAAAGAACTAAAACAGATTTACAAGAAAAAAAAACAAACAAGCCCATTCAAAAGTGGGCGAGGACTTGAACAGACACTTTACAAAAGAAGACATACATGAGGCCAACAAACATATGAAAAAATGCTCATCATCACTGGTCATTAGAGAAATGCAAATCAAAACTACATTGAGATACCATCTCACGCCAGTTAGAATGGCGACCATTAAAAAATCTGGAGACAACAGATGCTGGAGAGGATGTGGAGAAATAGGAACACTTTTACACTGTTGGTGGTAGTGTAAATTAGTTCAACCATTGTAGAAGACAGTGTGGCGATTCCTCAAGGACCTAGAAATAGAAATCCCATTTGACCCAGCAATCCCATTACTGGATATATATCCAAAGGATTATAAATCATTTTACTATAAGGACACATGCACACGAATGTTCATTGCAGCACAGTTTACAATTGTAAAGACCTAGAACCAACCCAAATGCCCATTGATGATAGACTGGACAGGGAAAATGTGGCACATATACACCATGGAATATTATGCAGCCATCAAAAACAAGTTTGTGTCCTTTGTAGGGACATGGATGAACCTGGAAACCATCATTCTCAGCAAACTGACACAAGAACAGAAAATCAAACACTGTATGTTCTCACTCATAGGCAGGTGTTGAACAATGAGAACACATGGACACAGGGAGGGGAGCATCACACACTGGGGTCTGTTGGGGGGAAATAGGGGAGGGAGAGCAGGGGGTGGGGAGTTGGGGAGAGATAGCATGGGGAGAAATCCCAGATATAGGTGAAGGGGAGGAAGGCAGCAAATCACAATGCCATGTGTGTACCTATGCAACAATCTTGCATGTTCTTCACATGTACCCCAAAACCTAAAATGCAATAATAAAAACAAAAGAAAGTACAAGTATTAGGTGGGGTGGTCCATCCTTGTTCTTTAGTATTTCATAGAGCATTGGACCAGCTTTGGCAGAGAAGTTCTGCTCTAGGACAACGATATTCCCAGTTTATACTGGAATATTCATCAAACTCTTCCTAAACTAGCTTATCCCAGTTAACAGATTTTTAGTCTGGGGAGAGCTAGGGAGGACAAAGATACTTTTCTGAAGTAGAGAGTTGCCTCTGGCTTGGCAAATCTCCACAGGGCATCACAAGGCAAGCATTAAAAGTAATAGCTTGGGGTGAATTTGACCTAATTACATTAATAATTAGAGAACCTAGTAATAGAAGGGGAAAAGAAAGAGATGCAACATAAGAGGATCAGACCTGTTAAAGCTTTAGCTTGATTGGAGTTGGCCCTGGAATAGCTGTCCATGATTCTGGAGGGGGTGGTGCTCTTTTGACCCAGGTATGATGAGACCATCCTCCTTCAGCTGTTCGAACTGTGGCCTCTGTGGTTAGAAGCACTAGGTAGGGTCCTTCCCAAGCCAGTTTGAGTTTTCCTTTCCTCTAGCTCTTAATGAAAACGTGATCTCCAGGTTGATTCAGGTGTGCTGGGAACTCTAGGGCTGATGCCTGTACTAAAAGGCCTTTAATTCTGAGGGAAGAGTGGAACATAGACCAAGTATATAGTTCTTGAGAAACTGATTTTTTTTTTTTTGTTTCTAAAAAAAAAAATGTCAGCAGTAGAGTGCAAATAAGGCAACCCATATAGCATTTCACAAGGGGATAAACCAACATCTTTCTGAGGGGCAGTCCTGACTCTTAACAAGGCAATGGGGAGGCATTTAGTCTATGGTAACCGAGTCTCTAAAACTAATTTGGTTAGGTGACTTTTTAGAGTTCAGTTCATTCTCTATACTCTTCCTGATGAAGGTGGGTGCCAGGGAGTATGGTATTCCTCTGTTATGTTTAGTACTTGGGCTAATTTTTTAAATGACATGTTCATGAAATGAGTTTTCACTAAACAATATTTTCTATTAATCTAAACTTGGGTATAATATTCTCAACTAATGCTTTAACTAAATTACTGATGGTTGCACCTGAAAAGTGAATAGCCTCTACGCAGTGAGAAAGGTGATCTACTGTTATTAATAGGTACTTTAGGCAACCTATTTGGGGCCATTTTGGTATAATCAATTTGGACACTTTGGAATGGCCTTATTCCTGGGTCCCTTCCTCCAAGGGTTGACCTTCCTAGAGTTTGCTTATTAGTGTTTTTGTTTGTTTGTTTTACATATTAGGCAACTATCTTGTAACTTGTTTCACCAGAGTATAAATTTGTATACATCCACAGACCCTGAGAATTACATCACATATAGTTTGGGACTTAGGTTTCTGAGCAGGGAGATGGTGAAGGCACTGCTGGCCAGGCTCAGGCTGCTGTGAGGTCAACTCTCCTCTATTAAGGGCCAGCTCTGGGATCCCAATGACAGGGGGCAAGAGGATGGTGTGGTGCTACGGCACCCAGGCAGTCTCCTACCTCCTTTGTCTCCTAGCTGCTGTCTCTCCTAGTTCTTAATCTCTCTCCTCACCTGCTCACTTGCATTTTTTGTCTGTCTCTTGTCTCTTCCTCTCTCTTTCTTCTACACTATCTCTCCCCAGTTTCATTTTCTGTGTCCCTCTCTGATCTCTGTTTCTTCTAGTCTCTCACTCATTCTCTACTTCTGTCTCTGTCTCTCTCATCTTTCTGTTTCTGTCTAAATTTTTCCTTGTTAGACTCACAGGGTTTCCTCCATAAGTCTCTGTCTCATTCTTTCTCTCTTTTTCTTTCTCTCTGTCATCACCTGTTTCCTCTCTTCCTCACACTCAGTCTCTTCCTCCTCCTCTCTCTGATTTCCCTTTTCACTTTCTCCCTTCTTCCCTCTCCCAGTTTCTCTTTTCTCTCTTATTACATATACTTTTTGGCCTTCTTTTAGAAGCTCTTCTATAGGTCTATCTTTCCAGTTCTCTATCTTTTATAATATCGTGTTAATATCTGGCCAACTGTTAGTTACAAAATGAGGCTTTAACATTCCTCATCCAAAGGGGTCTTCTAATTCTAGGCCTGCATATTTCCTCATTTGCTCTTTGAGTCTTTTTAGGAATTTTGTAGGTCTTTTATCTTTTTCTTGTTGTATATGAAAGCTTTTGTAATGTTTTGAATGTGGGGTACAGATTCTCAAATTCTCTTAATTATTATTTCTCTAAGGTCTTTTCTTTATCCTTCTAATATTTTAACATTAGGCTTTGGGGACTATCAGGGTAATATTATTGTTGCTAGCTTTGTCCTTTTATCCCCTACTTTACTTGGGGTAAAGTAAGTAAACCACCATCTTCGTGGTTTTGGGGTAAGGTTCAATCTCCCCTATTAGAGATTTCTCACCTTTTGGGGTAAGGCTCAATTTGTTCTACTAGAAATTTCTCACCTTTTGGGGTGAGGCTCAATTTTCCCTACTGGAAACTTCTCACCCTCCGTACTACTGGAAGTTTGTGTGAGGCTTAATCCCCCAAATGGAGATTTCTCACCTCTTCTCAACCTCCAAGATACCCCAAGCAAGGAATACTTCACCACCCCCTTGGCTTTTCTTGCCTTAGTATGTCGCAGCCAAGGAATACTTCACCACACCCACAGCTTTTCTTACCTTAGTCTTGACCACCAAGGAAATACTTTGCCAGTTCCCATGGCATTTCTTACCTTGGTCTGTACACAGAGTTACCTGAAAGCCATGGTATTTGTAGGCCTTTTCCTCCCATGTTGCTGAGAGTCCAGGTTTATTCATCACACAGGGTGGGTCTTGATTCCTTATCCCTGAGGCCGCCGCAATGAGGCAGCAGGGCACGCCTCCTCACTGGAGAGGACCAGACCCCTTCCTGGAGAATGACTTCCCCATATGAGCCACCAAATTGTTAGAAACAAACTTTCAGTGCCACAAAAGAAATAGCACTAGAACGTAAATTTTCACAGCAAGGCAAATTTACTTCTATAGAAGGGTGCATCTCATGGATGGAGCAATGGTGAGAGCACACCTGAACAAGGTAGAGGAAGGGGTTCTTATCCCTGATGCAGGTAGCCCCTACTGCTGTGTCATTCCCACAAAGTCTAAGCTAATTCCAATTGGCTATTTTAAAGAGAGCAGGGGTATGATCCAGAGTGGCAGGGTGAGCAGTTTCAGCAGGAAAGACAGTTACAAAACAGATGACTAAAGGTGACTCAAGTCAGAGCAGGTAGCCATGTGTGACTCAGGATGAAGCAGGTGACCATGGATGACTCAAGACGGAGAAGGTGACCAGCAAAACAGATGTGAACTACTGATTAGAACTGGTGGGAAGGTTGTTTACTGAAACTAGAGGCAAGAAGATAACAAGAATGAAGAAGTTAAACTTTAAAACGGAGAATAAAGAACTGAACATGCTGACATACCAATTCTTTGAAGAGAAACTTAGAACTCACTGTATTTAACATGAAAAAGTAGCACATGTTTTAATTGAAAATGTTATCCTGGGCAACATAGTAAGACCCTGACTCTACAAAAAATTTAATAATTAGCCAGCCATGATGGTGCATGCCTGTAATCCCAGACACTCAGGAGGTTGAGGCATGAGAATCTCTTGAACCCAGGAGGTGGAGGCTGCAGTGAGCAGAGATCATACTGCTGCACTCCAGCCTGGGTGATAGAGATAGACCCTGTCTCAAACACACATGCATACACACACACACACACACACACACACACACACACACACATACACACAAACACACACAAAATATAAAGAATAAAACAAAAACTCATTATCCCACCACTCAGAAACAAACATGGGATGTCTAGACCATTCCCAGCCTTCTCTGCTAATGCCACCTGCTCAGGATACTCCTCTCTCATCTGCTTTGCAACACTCCTTCTGCCTTGTCTCTTTCACTTCCTCACTCTGACTAATGTGTGTCCCCCATCCTTCTTCTTAACACTCACTGCTATTTCACAGCAGTTGTCACTGCCTTCACGGCCAGTCTACAAGCACCATGTGGGAAGAAAACTTGTCCTATCAACCCCTCCTACCAGGAGCAGCAGTACCAGGATGTCAACTCAATGCATGGCTGCCAAGAAAGGGGTGACTCACACAGACCCTGGATGGAACACAGACCCTGGATGCTTTACTGACATAGAGAAGAGACAGAGCAAGATCAGCTTCAATAGTGAATGTCAGTCCCCCATTGCCAACAGGCCTTGCCTCACAGCCAATGCAGAGAGCTGGTCTGCACACCCTCCTCTTATAGTGCAAGCAAAGAACGCCATTCCTTTCCCTCCAGAAACAGATAGACCAGTGGGGTGAGCTAGGTGCTACATAATGCATATGCTCAAGCAGGACGAAGAAATACACATCAAGCCTAGAACAGAAAAAGATATTCCCAAACAAAGAGATATGCCCAGCACAGTCTGTGAGGGCTCCTTATCTCTTTGCAAGTAAATGTTGCAGGCCCAAGGCCACTCTTATATGAAATCATGCAAAGGGGAAGAAGCTGTGCATGACTGCCTTTCCCAACAGCAAACATTGTTGTCAGTCTTAGAGAGAAAGCACTCAGTCTTTCACTATTTAAATGTGCTGGTAGCTATAGATATTTTATAGATGCACTTTATCAAGTTAAAAATTTGACCTTGTAACTTGTGTCTTGCAACTTTGCTTAATTTGTCTATTAGTTCCAGTAATTTCTTTTTGCAGATTATTTTGGATTTTCTGAATATAGGTTCATGTTATCTAAGTCTAGAGATAATTTTTATTTTCCAGGTTGGATATCTTTTATTTCTTTTTCTTGTCTAATTCTCTGGCTAGAATTTGCAGTAAAATGTTGAATGACAGTGATGAGAGCCAGTCTTGTCATGGTCCTGATCTTAGGGGAAAATCATTGTTTCATGAAAGGGCCATATGTGCAAAGTGACCCCCAAAAGCAGGAGCCAGGAAACCAAAGAGTGAGGTAGATAAATACAGTTTGTTAGGAAAAGGTGATTTATTGGGGAACTTAGAAGTATGGTCTTGGGACAGTAGCAAGACTGGTAAATCTCCGTATCACTACCCCCCAAATCCAGGCATTACATTCACAGGGAAAGAGTATGTGCACTACAGGAGGAATGTGCAGGACAATTAAAGTATACCCTTCTGAGAAAGAAAAAGATGGTATATGCATCATAGTCTATAATTTGCCTAAGGCAGGACTTACGGGAACTACATGTTTACCATAACATCAAAGTTGTCTTGGCTTACACAGGAAGAGTAAATAAAGTAGAAATCTTGGAGGTCTTTCCAGGACTGGGGTTCATCAAAAGTCAACAGAGTGGACAAGCATATGAGATGGCGAGGTGTGGTGGCTCACACCTGTAATCTTGGCACTTTGGGAAGCCGAGATAGGCAGATCACTTGAGGCCAGGAATTCAAGACCAGGCTGGCCAAAATGGCAAAAACCTCTCTTTACTCAAAATGCACTGGGTGCTGTGGCACATCCCTGAAATCCTAGCAATTAGGGTGGCTGAGGCAGGAGAATCACTTGAACCTAGAAGGCAGAGGTTGCGATGAGCCAAGATCACACCACTGTACTCCACCTGGGCAACAGAGTAAGACTCTGTCTCAAAACAAAACAAAAGAAGAATGTGAGATCAAGTGTCTTTAGCCTCCACAAGCATCCAGTCTCACCATTGAGGGTTAAGATTTCAGCATGTCAATTTTGGGAAGACAGATACATTCAGTTCATAACAATCATGGAGTTTAATGTGTATAATCTTTTTAACTATGCTACTAGATCCAGTTTGCTAGCATTTTGTTGGGGATTTTGTACATCTGTATTCATAAGCAATATTGCTGTGTAGTTTTCTTTTCTTGTGATGTCTTCATCTGCTTTGGTATTAGAACTCATCAAATGAGTTAGGCAATGTTCTCTCCTTTTACCATTTCAGAAAAGTTTGGGAAGAATTAGTGTTAATTCTTCTTTAAAGTTTAGTAACTCACCAGTGGAACCATTTGGTCCTGGACTTTTCTTTGTTGAGAGATTTGTTTCTAATTCTCAACTTGATGAATGTATTTTTTTGTTGTGGTGGTAAAATATGCACAATATAAAATTTACTATTTTACTCACTTTTATATGTACACTTCTGTGGCATGAAGTACACTGACATCGTTCTCCAAGCATCACCATTCATTTTTCCAAACTGAAACCCCTCATTCCTCTCTCCCACAGCCTCTGCCAACTACCTGGGAAATTTTAGGCTACTCACTCAATCTCTTTACTTATAGATCTGCTTAGGAATTTTTAATTTCTTCTTGAGTCAGTTTTGATCATTTTTGTGTTTCTAAGAATTTGTCCATTTCATCTAGGTTATCTAATTTGTTGATATACAATTCATAGAATTCTCTCCAAAACATTTTATTTCTTTAAGATTGGAGGTAAGGCCCCCACTTTTATTTCTGATTTTAATTATTTGCATCTTTTCTCTCTCCACTTTTCTTCTTCTTCTCCTCCCCTTCTTCCTCCTCTTTTCTCTCTTTCTCTCCTTTCTTCCCTCCCTCACTCTGTTTTTCTGTCAGAGTAGCTACAAGTTTGTCAATTCTCTTGATCTTTTCTAGGAACCAACTCTTGTTGATTTTCTCTATTATTTTCTTATTCTCTATTTTATTTATCTCCACTCTAATCTTTATGATGTTCTCCCTTCTGCTAACTTCGAGTTTAGTTTGCTTTTCTTTGCCTAGTTCCTAAGTATAAAATTAAGTTATTGATTTGAGATCTTCTTTTTAAATGTAGGCCTCTATTGCTATACATTTCTCTTCGATCACTGTTTTGGTTACATACAATAAATGTTAGCATGTTGTGTTTTCATTTTAATTTGTCTCAAAGAATTTTCTAATTCCATTTGTGACTTCTTGACCCATTGGTTTATTTTTAAAGGATGTGTTGTTTAATTTTAAAATGTTTGTAAATTTTCTAGTTTCCATCTGTTACTGATTTATAGCTTCTTTCTATTTTTGCTGGAGAAGATATTTTGTATGATTTCAATATTTTGTAATTGATTGATAATTTTTTGTGGGATAATATATGGTGTATCTTGGAAAATGTTCTGTGTGTACTTGAGAGACATATGTATTCTACTGCTGGTGGGTGTAGTGTTCTATTAATATATACGTTAGGTCTGTAAGGGTAGCCAAGAGAAAGGAGAATAGACCCAATGTCAGGCTATAAAGTTTTATTAACCTGCCGGGCTGCCCTGTAACAATCAGAGGAGGCAACTCTCAGCTTACAAAACCAGCGGTTTATATGGGGTGAGTGGAGGGTGGGGCCATAAGGGGTCTTAGGACTGAGGTAATCTATCCGCTGATAAGAGGCACAGAGATCATTTGTTAACTCGTAACAGACCTACAGTATATCATCCTGTGACTTTTGTGGTGGCAGTCTCTTAAAAAAAAAAGGCAGAAACCAGGATTTTTTACAGATATGTATCAAACAGGAATTTACAAATATGGATAACCAACATATGTTTTCCCTGTCCTCCCTGGAGCTGCTCGGATGGCTGTAATTAGGCTTTGCTTAATTGCCACACATCTGGCAGCCTTGGTGTGGTGCCTAGGTAGGGGTTCAGGAATGCAGCTGCAGAGCAATCAGAGGGGGATGGGGTCAGCCTGTGCAGAGGGGGGTTTCTGAGAGTGCACAGCTAGTCCCTAACAAGGTCTACTTGGTTTATAGTATAGTTTCAGTTCTCCATTTTCTACTGATCTTAGTTCTAGTTGTTCTGTTGTAACTGAGAGAGTGCAAAATCACCACTGAGACAAAGACTAGGCCAAATTACAGGGTCTTTATTGCTGGCGGCCACAGAGGACTCATGTCTCTCTAACCCGTGGCCCCGAAAGGAGGGTTTCAAGACCATTTACGCCCAGAAACCACCTCCTGGGCAGGGGTGAGGGCAAGGGGCTTTGAATGTTCCAAGGGCCAGGGGACTTTGGAATTCCAAGGGCCAGGGGACTTTGCACATTCCAATTGTTACTTAAGTGGTTCACAGAAGTCAAGATAAGTGTTAGTTTACACGTTGTCTGGGTAGGGTGGAAAATTACAGACCTTAGTTACTTATTACAAATCTTAGTTTTTCCTAAAATGGCGCAGGAGCCAAAATGGCATTGGTTTGGACTGCTTGCCTGTCACATTAGGGTTACAGAGAGCAGTTTCAACAGAAAGCTGAGGTATGGTTGAGGTATGCAGTCTATGGAGCAATTACCATGTCGCATTCCCCCCCTTGTTTTATTTACAGGAATTAAATCATTGATTCCTCCGGCAGGTTAGTATTGTTTGTTTGTTCTAAGGGCCCATATTGAGAAGTTAATATCATTAATTTTACAGAGTCTACCCTAGATTTCATAAACCCGAATAGTTGGTTTAGGAGGCAGGGGCCGAACATGAGTCCCAGTAGGAGTAGGGCCAGAGGTCCCACCAGGCCCGTGAGGAGGGAAGTGAGCCAAGAGGACCAGGAGAACATTTTTTGATACTAACTTTCTGAAGCCTCTCGAAGTTGTTTTCTGGTTTTGAGATTTTGTCTGACTAGGGAGAGGCTCTCTCGGATGATACCTGACCTATTAGCATAGAAGCAATGTTGTACATTAAGGGCGGCATATAACTCTTCTTGTTTTAAGAATAACAAATCCAGTCCTCGCCTGTTTTGGAGGACCATTTCAGCCGAAGACTAAACCTGATCAGTGAATTGGGAAATGGAGTTTTCCAAGTGGCTTAAATCAGTATCTATGTGCTGAGAGAGAGTTTTAAAATTTTGGTCCCCAGTTATAAGAGCTGATATTCCAACTGCAGTGGAGCCAGCAATACCTAATCCAACCAGTAGAGGGATGACGATAGGGACTCGCTTCCATCAGGCAGTAATAATATCTGAGGGGGCCAGGAGGTTAAGTCCCTGTTGGCCATCATAAATGTCAACAATGGGGAGGGATGTGTACTAGGGTGCAGAGTATGGGAGCAGAACAATTGAATTGGTATGCGGAAATGCAGTTGGTGAGGCCAAACGTGCAGTCTAACCAAGTGGCATCTGGGGCCTGATAGTAAAGGTTTGTACCATTAAAGGTTACATCGTGGGAGACATTACAATAGTGTCCATAGGGAGAACCTACAAGGGTGTAATTTGGGGAGTGGTAGCAGTGCCCAGACTCCCAGGGTTAAATGGAGTGTGGATTGGGAGCACGAAGAAATGGACAGGTTGGCAGGTAATTGGGAAGCCAACCCTGTATAAAACGGTGGTTGAGGGTTTAGACAGAGCCAACAGTTTTTCCCTAAATCTGGGTTAGATTCGTTGAGGAGGTGGTGAGCCGAGGACAGCAAGGTTAGCAGGGTTGTGTCCTCTTTGAGCAGAGTTGGAGTTGTGGGGAAAGGTCGTTGAGGGGGAATATTGTTTGTCTGGATGAGGGGGCTTTGTATCTTTAGGGGGGCTTCTTGTTGTTGTATGACCTGGGCAATGGGTCCTACAGGGTGGTTGGGTTGGGGTGGGGTTATATGCTAGATGGTAAAGATGTTTCCCATGTCCCACCCACTCATATATACCCTGAGACCCCAGGTCTGCCCTGTGTTCCATTTATTATCGGGGGTCTTTACAGTTACCTGAAGTGGGTTGCAAGACCCAGCGGAACATAGGGATGGAGGAGACACTTGCTGAAGAGAAATGAAAGAGTCTATGTTTTGGTTGTATCCTGATATGGTGGAGATAGTCTCACAACCCCAATAGGGGCAAAAGAACTCATTTAAATCTCCACAGTTCCATCTTTTTTGTGGGGTGGATCCTGGGCACAGATATAATCCCATGGTCTGGAGTTGTTGCTCTGCCCCTGAGCTGCCACACCCAGCTGTACTTCCAATTGTTCTGAAATTAAGGTTTGGGCCCAGGAGGGCACAGAGGTCTAGGGAGAAGATAATGGGGTTCTTTGGAATGTACTCAAGAGTGAAGTTGACTAGAGTGGTTCCTTGTCAAAACATATCCTCCAGTAGAACCCTCGGTGAGGACTCATTGATAGTAGGTGGGTTCTAGGGGGGTTTGCTATAAGGATTTATAGCACGGATTAGGGTGGCGAGGGTGGTAACTTCAAAGAGCACACAAGTCTTAGCTTTAGTGAGTCGGGGGATGAGTGGTTGATGCTCCATTGTTTTTCCAGAGCGGCAGTCTTGACGTGGGTGTGATGAATCTAGGCCATTAGTCTGTCCACCTTGAGTGCAGCGGGAGTGGTCAGGATAACCATGTAGGGTCCCTTCCAAGAGGGTGCGAGGCTGGAGGTGGTGAATCTTTTAACAAGGACAGAGTCTCCAGGCTGGAAAGGATGTGTCGGCTGGTCTGTGAGGTCCAATGGGGTGGGACAGGTGTCCTTAATGAGCTGGCGTACCCGGGATTGAACAGACTGGAACGCCTGTAAGGACTTAAGGAGTGTATAGTTATGAACTTCAGCATGCACAGCATCCATGGGTCTGGAGAGTAAGGGAGGAGGGCCTGCCAAACGTGATTTCAAAAGGAGAGAAACCTTTCTGATAGCGTGTGCATTGGACGTGGAGGAGGACAAAAGGAAGCAGGCTGACCCAGTTTTCACCAGTCTCTAGGATAGATTTTGTCAGGTTTTTTTTTAGGGTCCAGTTCATTTGTTCAACTTGTCCTGAACTCTGGGGATGATAGGCACAGAGTAATTTCCAGGATATACGCAGGGCCTTGGCTAGGCCCTGAGCAATTTGTGCAGTAAAGGCGGGCCCATTGTCCGACCCCAGCATTAGAGGGAGGCCAAAGCAAGGAACAAGGTCCTGTAATAGTTTTTTTGTGACCACCAAAGCAGTCTCAGACTTAGTGGGGAAGGCCTCAACCCCTCCAGAGAATGTATCTATAAACACAAGGAGGTATTTATAGCCATTTACCGGGGGTTTTATTTCAGTGAAATCTACTTCCCAGTGCTTCCCAGGGCTAGTCCCTCTGAGTCTCACTCCTACCTGGCTAGACCTGTTCCCTCCTGGATTTACTCAGGCACATATATCACACAGAGTAGTGATTTCCTTGATAAGTTCGTATAAATGGGGAAGGTAGTACTTGGCTTTTAGCAGTTCAGTTAGTTTGGTCTGTCCTAAGTGAGTGGCCGTGTGTGTGTGCCCTTAACTAGGGCCAGTCCTAGAGCCTCGGGGACCACAATCCTTCGGTCTGGCAGTA
Source organism: Sapajus apella (assembly GCF_009761245.1). Taxonomy (NCBI): domain Eukaryota; kingdom Metazoa; phylum Chordata; class Mammalia; order Primates; family Cebidae; genus Sapajus; species Sapajus apella. The sequence continues at coordinate 3,289,068 of NW_022437049.1, read as the reverse complement.
TCCACCATCCTGTGGAGCCCTGTGTGGCACCTTGTTCCTTTGCAAAGTCCTTCTCACCTGAGGAGTACGTGGGAGTAGGGGGCAGATCTGGGGTGGGCAGGGTTACAAGGAGGGTCAGTGGTTTCACTGGCCCCATGGTTGCCTGCCTGGCTTGTAAGTCAGCAGCCCTGTTTCCCCTGGTGAATCTGGTGAATCTCCCTTTTGGTGTCCCTTGTAGTGGACTAGTGCCACAGTCTTGGGCTTTCATATAGCCGCCAGCAGAGCTAGAATTTCCTCCTTATTTTTAATAGCTTTTCCTTCTGAGGTAAGTAGTCCTCTTTCTTTATATATCACTCCACATACATGAGCTGTAGTGAAAGCATAATGGCTGTTGGTATAAATAGTGACAGTCTTTCCCTCTGCCCAGTTTAAGGGTTTTATCAGGGCTATAAGTTCAGACTTTTGGGCTGAAGTCCCATTAGGAAGGGCCTGGGCCCAGATGACCCACTCTAGGGTGACCACAGCTGCCCCCGCATACCTGACTCCATTGACCATAAAACTGCTGCCATCCATATATAGTACCTCTTCCGGGTTTCATAAGGGGACGTCGGTGAGGTCCAGTCGAGTGGTTTGGATGACATCTGTTATTTGTTGACAGTCATGTATGGGTTCTCCTGGCTTACTATTAGGCAGCAGTGTGACCAGATTCAGGACTGTAGTCTTCAGGAACTTGATGTGGGGCTGGTCCAAGAGTAGAACTTGATACTGCACTGTGCGGGCATTAGACATCCACCTTCTTGGAGCCCCGTGGAGTAGTGATTCTACTGCATGGGGTGTCACTAGGTTTAATTCCTGCCCCAGAGTCAGTTTGTCCACCTCCTTTACCAACAGGGCTGTTGCTGCCATGGACTGTAGGCAGGCTGGCCACCCAGAGGCTACAGGATCAAGTCTCTTTGATAGGTAGGTGACTGGCCTGGATGATGGTCCTAATGTCTGGGTGAGCACCCGCTTCGCGATTCCTTGTTTTTCAGGTACAAACACTGGAAGGGTTTAGAAATATCTGGCAAGGCCAGGGCTGGGGCAGAGGTCAGGGCAGTTTTAAGTTTATCAAAAGCCTGTTGTTCTACTGCTGTCCAAATTAGGGGTTGATTCCCTCCTGTGCAGGCATACGGAAGCCTGGCTATTTTGGCAAAACCTAAAATCCATAGCCTGCAGTATCCTACCACCCCAAGGAACTCCTGAACTTGGTGTTTTGTGGTAGGGGTGGATATCTGTAGTACCGCTTGGACTCGGCTGGGCACCAGCGCCTGGTTGCCCTTTTCTATGATATAGCTCTGGTAAGTAACCTTTTGTTGACAGGGTTGGGCCTTTTGGGCTGAAACTTGATATCCCAGAGTTTGTAGGGTCAACAGTAACAACTGGGTGGCTTCCCTGCAGGCCTCTTGGGTTCTTGAGGCCAGAAGTAAGTTATCTACACATTGGAGTAGAGTACACTCAGGAAACTTGCCCCGGAATGTGGCAAGATCCTGGCTAAGCGCCTTACCAAATAGGGTAGGAGAGTTCTTGAATCCCTGAGGCAGCTGGGTCTGTGTGAGTTGTCCCAAGACCCCAGCATCCAGGTCCGTCCACTCAAAAGCAAATATGGATCTGCTGATTGAGATGCAAAAGAATGCATCCTTGAGGCCTAGGACAGTATAGTAATGGTGGTTCAGGTTCAGGAGGCTTAGGAGGGTATATGGATTTGGGACCATGGGGTGCACAGTTTCCACTTTTTTATTTACTTCCTTTAAGTCCTGTACTGGCCAGTAATCCTTTGTGCCAGGTTTTAGAACAGGGAGCAGAGGGGTGTTCCAGGGTGACTTACAGGTGGTGAGAATTCCTGCTTCCAGGAGTCTTGTTATGTGCGGAGTGATTCTCCACCTGGCATCCTGACTCATCGGGTATTGCCTTACCTGGACTGGAGCTGCTGTTGCTAGAAGTTGGACCACAACTGGGGTATGGTGTTCTGCCAGACATGGGGGATTGATCTCAGCCCACTCTCCGGGTACACTCTCCTGGAATTGGTGGAGGAGGTCTGACGTTGATGCCTGATTTGTTTCTGGTGATAAAGCTTTCTGCAAGAGATACTTGTCTGACAGAGCACAAGTGATGAGGATTTGCTGACCTACTTTTGATATGGAGGGCAAAGGGGGAATAGAGAAGCAGGCCTGATTTTTGCAAAAGGAGATGGTTGCTTGAAGTTTGTGAAGTAAGTCCCACCCTAATAGCAGGTAAGGGCATTCTGGAAGAACTAAGAAGGAATGGGTAACGGTGCCGTTTCCTAAGTCAATGACTCAATTTGTGGTCCATGAGCTTGTCATGGTCTTTCTTGTGGCCCCCTGGATGACTGTTTTCCTACTGGATAGTGGTCCCAGAGGCTGAGTAAGGACTGAGTGCGCCACCCTGCTGTCAACTGAAAAACTGATAGGTTTGCCCCCAATCTTTAAAGTAACCCTGAGCTCCTGGGGGCTTAACAAATAAGAGCCCTGGCCCCATCAATCTTGACCTTTTAAATTAAGGATAGCCCTTGGTGGTTTTTCTCGAGTGGCTACTCGTCTTTTTCTCTCAGGGCACTTATTTTTCCAATGTCCCTCTTGTTTACAGTATGCACATTGATTTCTTCCTAACGGGCTGGGGACCCCGGGGGCCCTTTTGTAAGGCACCCTGCCCTCATGGAATGACTTGTGTTTCCTGAAGGGGTGCTATTACTGCCTTAGTAACTTTTTTGTCTTGTATGGCTCCAGGAGTATCCCTGTTATCAAAAACCTTCTGGGCAATTTCCAGCAATTGGGTCAAATTCATTCCCTGGAATCCATCTAGTTTTGTAACTTTTTCCTGATATCTGGGGCTGACTGGGAGACAAAGGCCAAGTTAATGGTCCGTTGATTTTCTGGGGCCTCAGGGTCCATAGGAGTATAGGTACGGTACGCCTCTTGTAGACATTCCAGGAAAGCAGCTGGTGACTCCTGTGGACCCTGAGTCACTGTTCCTACCTTGGAGAGGTTGGTGGGCCTCCTAGCCGCCCCCTTAACCCTTGCTAAAAGATACCGGTGAAAAGTGTTCAGAGCCTGGTGACCCCCCGAGGTGTTGGGGTCCCACTGGGGTCGGGTAGAGGGAAAAATATCTTCGACTCAGTCCCAGTTTCCCTCCAAGGTGCCCCCACATTTGTCCTAACATGGCTTTTAGGGCCTCTTGTCTAATTCTTCCCCTTTCTTCTGTGGTAAACAGGACCAGAAGTAGTTGCTGGCAGTCATCCCAGGTGGGATGTTGAGCCTGGAGAACAGACTCTAGGAGTCCTGTCAGGGCCTGGGGCTTCTTAGAAAACAGGGGTTGCTGAGACTTCCAGTTATATAAATCACTCGAGGAGAAGGGTATGTGGACAAAGAATGGGCAACCCTGATTGTCTTCTGCTGTTGGGGGTGCATTAGAGAAGAAGGACAGCAGGGGGACCCCACTATGGGTGTGTGGGGGGATAGGGGCTGGCCACTGGTGCTGTCCGGGGTGGGGGGGTGCTGAGGCCCTGGTTCAGAGAGCCTTGAGTAGAGTGGAGGTAATTCCTGATCCTCTGCTGGGGAGGGAAGTATGGCTGGCACCGAAGGGGCTCCTTTAGGGCCTGCCAGCATAACTTGTAGCCCAGCTTGTTTTATGCAGCGTTTAAGCCATGAAGGGGGCTGTTGAACTAGGCCTAACAACTGATCAATGTAAGGAAATTAGTCTGGATGGCCTGGGGAGCCTGTCACTATGTCCCACACAGCCTGGGTGACCTTGGGGTTGTATGTTCTGGTGTCTGGCCACCCCACCCCTAAAGACAGCCACTTGAGTTTATATAAGGTGTGAAGCTTGCCAGGAGTTAGTTTTACTCCATATTGGCTGGAGAACTGGTCTTGAAATTTGCCATCATGCACTGGAGGCGGGTACAGGGCTGGGAACTGGACGATCCCATCTGGTTTCTCTCCTTAACCTACCAGTTGTTACCCAGACCTTTTTGCTTTTATAGTACTTCCAGTTCTGGAAAGACTTGTACTCATGCCTTGCCCTTTCCAGCACTGGTTTTAAGTATGCCTCTCCAGCAAGATCTTGTAAGGAGGGGGCATCAAGCTTGATAGGCCTATCCCTGGTGTGAGGCAAGGAGATGGGTGGAAGTGACCAGGGGTGTGGGTCGATGTCAACGCGTGGGACCACAGCAGTGAATGGTAAGCTTTTAGGAGATAAAAAACTGCTTTGGTAGCATCTTCCCTTAGATGTGCCCTGGAGTCCAAGGGCTTAGGGAAGGTTGGAAAGCAACAAAACAAATGAACAAATGGGCTAGCAAATCAACCGGGTGTGAATTTTGAATTCACCATGGCTCATAGAGATCACAAAACCTTTTCTAGTCAGTATCAACTGGTTGGTGGCAGTCAGCCTCCCAACACTGGGGGTGATGCCAAAAGTCGGAGATCATGTGAGGATAGGAGCAGGACCCATAACAATACTTAACCACATTCTGACAGAATATACAGTGGTCTCTCTTTTTTCACTCTAGACAGACAAAGAGTCTTTGCTTGTCTTCCCTAGAATCTGACTCCTAAGATTCTAGAAAAAGCTACAACTGAGTTGCCAGGGGCAGAATCGCCTCCTGGATGTTTAAAGGAGAAAAGGAGGGGCCTAATGGTCAAAGAGGAAGAGGAAGGAGAATAAAGTTATTTCTAGGGGCATAAAATCAGTGAAAGTCCCCTGCAACCAATGGTCATTTAACCAATTGAGAGCATCGTCAGTCCTTAGTAAGGCAGGCCTAAACCACTGCAAATCAGTCAATAAGCACTTCAGAAAACTAGAGAATCTACAATAAAGACAGGACCACATGAGAGGTAGACAGACACAGGGTGAGTGTCCCCCATGGGAGACCAATCCGTGCCTGCCCAGCCAAATCCCCAAAGGGATATTTCAGAGCATCTTGGCTAAGGTGTACCTGTATAAACCCCGGGCCTGGTCACCGCAGTGGTGAATCACTGTTATGCCCTATGACGTCTCTGTGGAACTGCGGGTGAAGGCCCACACAGGTCCCGTAGCCCGCCAGCTGTGGGACCACACATGCACACACTCTCTCTCTCACTCACACTGAGGTTATGGAAGACAACTGAAAACTGAATCACCCGAACCTCCAGTGACGTCTCACAGTAGGCTTGCCTTGACAGGGCATTTACGAATGCATCCAGTCCCTTAAGCTAGACTCCTGACAGACCGGTCCCCCGATTCCAAGACCTGGCTTACCTCCAGAGGTCCCATGACCTGAGGAATTTCAGGTGAATGTCGGCTGAGTGGTCGTCTGGAACTCTGGGGCCCTGGAACGTCTTGGGGGCGCCTCCCCTACAGATCCCCCAGGCGGGAGCGGCCGCTCGGGCGAGGCTCTAAGGGCTTTTGTCTGAGTGATGATGTGAAAGATGAAAGAAATGGAATATCTCGCTGGGACCTCCAAATGTTGTACCCGAGCGAGCGTGAAATCACCACTGAGACAAAGACTAGGCCAAATTACAGGGTCTTTATTGCAGGTGGCCACAGAGGACTCACATCTCTCTAACCCGTGGCCCTGAATGGAGGGTTTCAAGACCTTTTATGCCCATAAACCAACTCCTGGGCAGGGGTGAGGGTGAGGGGCTTTGGACATTCCAAGGGCCAGAGGATTTTGGACATTCTGAGGGCCAGAGGACTTTGGACATTCGGATTGTTACTTAAGTGGTTCACGTAAGTCAAGATAAGCGTTAGTTTACACATTGTCTGTGTAGGGTGGAAAATTACAGACCTTAGTTACTTATTACAAGTCTTAGTTTTTTTTTTTTTAATGGTGCAGGAACCAAAATGGCATTGGTTTGGACTGTTTGCCTGTCACATTAGGGTTACAGAGAGCAGTTTCAATGGAAAGCAAAGGTATGGTCGAGGTATGCAGTTTATAGGGCAATTACCATGTCACAGTTCTAATCATTACAAAAGGTGGGGTATTGAAGTCTCCAACTACTATTCTAGAACTGTCTACTTCTCCCTTCAATTCTGTCAATTTTTTGGCTTCATATATTTTGGGGTTCTGTTGTTTGGTGCACATCTTAGTCCCTTTTATGTTGTTATAAAAGAATACCTGAGACTGGGTAATTAATAAATAAAAGAGTTTTATTTAGCTCATAGTTCTGCAGGCTGAGGAGCTCAGTGGCATGACCCTGGCTCTGACAAGGGCTTCTGTGCTGAGTCACAACATGACAAAGAAGGGCAAAGGGGAAGCAGATGTGTGAAGAAAGAGAAACCTGGGGGACATCCTGGCTTTGTAACAACCACACTTGTAGAAACTAATCAACTGTTGGCTGCTTTACAAGCCCCAGCCCCTTCCAGGTTTCCCTAAGAACACTCTTCCAGGTTATTGCCATTGGCACAAAAGGCCAGACCACTGAAAAGCAAACTGCCCAATAAAATAAATGGGAAAAGCGCTACATGGCTTGCCTCCTCTGCTACAAGCTTGGCCACTAGAAATAGGACTGCCCTGAGAGCCAAAGGGCCCCCAGGACAAAATGTCAACACCTTATGGCCTTAAGCTGAAGGGCCTCTCTGCTCCAGCTGTAAACAGCTCACCTTAACTGGTGGCTTGCAGAGGTGGAAGGAATTCGTTCCACACTGCATAGGTCTGGGGTGCTAAGGTTTTCCGTGACACGAGATAAATAAGGATGGCAGGAATGCTGGCCCCACACCAAGCAGTGGCTGGAAGGCTCACAAGCCCTCCCATAAAGCTGAATCTTTTCCTCTGCATTCCTTTATTTTCTTTTTCTCTTTTTCCATTCAATGCAGGGGCTCAGACTTATAAGGGAAAAACAGGCTGGGCGTGGTGGCTCATCCCTGTAATCCTAGCATTTTGGGAGACTGAAGTAGGTGGACTGCTTGAGCCCAGGAGTTTGAGACCGGCCGGAGCAACATAGTGAAACCCATCTCTATGTTAAAAAAAAAAAAAAAGAAAAAAGTGAAAAACAGTTTCTAACATGCTATCTTCTAATTTTGTTGTTCCATTTAAAACAGCTGATTACATATTATCGATTTTTGTGCACATTTTAAACTGATAGCCAAATTACAAGAAAAATTCAGAGCTCAAATGGTTAACCCAAGCTATAGACTTAAGTAGAATCTTCTAAAGCTCTCTGTCTTCCTCTTTTTCTCTTCCTGCTTTAAATCTGCTGTTATTAAGCAGCTGGTAGTGAGATAAGACTCATTATTTATGGTCAAACTATAATGTAAACATTAAAAACTCATTTTACATTAAAAAAAAAGGTAAAAGAAGTTTTGTTAAACCAAACAAATGTTTTAACCTTCCTTAAAGTTAATAAAGATAAATCTAATACCTCGTTTAGACCTTATTCTTAAAGCTGACTCTTTTTGTTCAATTCTATTAAAATTAATGGCAAAAGCCACAATTACTTTTGCACCAACCTAATACTACAGAATCTCAGTAATTATTTACCTGCCTCTCTCGAGCAGCTTCCCTCTCTTAACACTGATGCTTTTATAAGAGAGGTAGTATATGATTAATGTTTGTGGGGGAACTCCCAAGACTACTACCCAGATGAAATTTTTTTATATTTGTCCTAGTAATATCATTTACCCCCACATCACATCAGTGTGCTGAGGTACTAGGTGTTTGGTTAGCTGTTTTTCTTATACTCTTTACAGCCCTTCTCTCCTGTCTCTCTGAGTTTACTATATATTACCGTTTTCTTTAAATGTGGCTCTGTTCTTATTCTATCATAGCTAACTATTGCCTCCATGGCTGCACCCAGGCACCCACTCTACCCAGTAATATTTCAGGCTGCTAATGTAACACACAGCACTAACTGCTGGATATGCCCATGCAGACAGGCCCTCAAGGATAACATTATACTCCTAGCAGTCCCGCTATCTATAGAAGAAATGATTAACACACAAGCCTGGTACTATGGATTCAACTACACCATTTACATGCATACCAAAAATACAGGTTTAGGAGGAGAACCTAGGCCAATCAGTCCCTCCTGGCAATCATCCACTGTGACAGAGCAGATTGGAAAGGCACCAGAGAGGGCCTGTAAGGCTCATCTCTGCATCAGAAAATCCAAGGGATCCGGCCCTTTTCTAGGCACTTTAACACAAGCTCATGGCAATTTCATGCTCAATTGTAATTAAACAAATTGGGAACAGGAGTCATATAATTAGACTCTGATGAGTTCAGTGTGCATCCCTCCAGTTTTTCCTGTGATGGGGAAAGAAAAGTTAATGCCAGCAAAATTTATAATGATTCCTTTATGCCTATAAACAGTTCAGCAACTGGGATGGAATATATGGGAATAGGGATTGGGACTGGACAACTTCTCAACTTCACTATTATGTCTACAGCTTTTTCTTGATTTTTCCCTTATCTCATTAATATTTAAAAATCTTATCTGTCAGGTCCCACATTCACGTAACACAGTAAGTCAAAATTTTACCCCCTGTATTAGTCCATTCTTGCATTACTATAAAAACTACCTGAGATTAGGTAATTTATAAAGAAATGAGATTTAAATGACTCACAGTTCTGTGGGCTGTACAGGAAGCATGTCTGGGGATGCCTCAGGAAACTTACAATCATAGCAGAATGCGATGGGGAATCAGGCATGCCTTACATGCCTGATAGGAGGAAGAGAGAGAAGGGGGAAGTGTCACACACTTTTAAACAACTAAAGCTCGTGAGAACTCACTCAGTATCACAAGAACAGCAAAGGGGATGTCTACCTCCATGATTCAGTCATCTCCCACCAGGCCCTTCCTCCACCACTGGGGATTACAATTTGCCATATTTGGGTAGGGATACAGAGCCATACCATATCACATCCCCTTATGCACGGATGGCTACTTTTTGGGTCACCACCCATCCATATTTGATCCTTGGGGACCATGGGATCCCTCTATTTATGCAAATTATACTGGAACCAAAACTAACCACATCTATGCCTGGTTACAAGGTCCCTCCTCAGGAGTTTCATTAAAAGCAACTGGGTTCTTCTTTTTATGCAAAATGCTTTTTATCCAAAATGCTTCTAAACTTACCTATTAAATGGAGAGGTACTTGCACTATAGTTGCAGCAATACCTGGGGTTCAAATATATAACTATTCAGACTTTGTAATCTCTGGCCAAGTTCCAAATTTAGGATCCTTTATAATATGGGTCCTCCAAAGGCCATCAGAAGAAAGGAAACAGAAGTGTAACTTAATCAACATCCTATCACTTGGCATGCTCACCACTGACAATCCCACCATAGAGATGAATGGTCTAGGACATTCTGTAGCCCATGCAATATTTTGGTTTGCAGGTATACTCGTACTTAAGTGCTGTATTCATTATCTCACCATTCTAGTACAGCAGTTTTGGGAAGCTACAGCCACAGTCACAGCCATTGAGGCCCAACAACAGGCCCTAAATTCATTGGCAAGGGTTGTCTTGCAGAACAAACCCACTTTGAATGTGCTTACTACTGAGGCAGGGGGCACCTCTATACAATTAAATGAAACTTGTTGCTTTTATGTAGATACCTCAGGTCAGGTAGAAGAAAGTTTAAAAAAGATCAAAAAGAACATCAAGATTTTAGAGGGCCTTCAAAAAGGAGTTCTTCAAAAATTCTTTTTTGGCACAACTATTTCAAAGCTTCTCCAGCTGGGTTTGGCCATGGGTTGACCCACTTCTCCCATCTATAATACTACTCATGTTAGTTTGTTTATTTGTACCATATATTGTTAATACATGTCTTCTAGGATACAACAATTTCACACCAAAATGTTACTGTAGCAAGGGTATCAGCCACTAAGAGAACTCCATGACTCTCCTTTGGATGCAGCAGGACAAAATTTAGGCTGCAAATGCTGTTCCCCCTTGGTCCCACAGCCACCCTGCCCAATTTAACTCTTACCTTAGGGATTTAGGCCCATGTAACCTCCTGACAACAATCCTAGGTAAGGCCAACTTGACACCTCTGGTCGGCAGGAAGCAGTTGAAAGATGAGACCCTCAATCACATGCCAAAGATTTGTTATTGTTGCTCTGTCGGGGGTTGGGACAGGGCAAATATGGAGTCATTTCTAATATTTCCTAATTAGAGAAAAGGAGTCAGGCTGGTAGGACCAAGGGAAAGCAAAAAGAGAAAGCAGGTAAGTTATAAGTCTGCCTTTCTTCCTGGTCCAGGGCATCATAGCCCTCATGCACAAATAACTCACAATTATCCTGTGCCCAGCTGTCACCAGACCCTCAGCTGATAGAAAAATGCAAATTAGCTCGATGCAACCTTGCCGTTATCAGTACTGCACAAAGCCCCCTTCAGCGCACAGCACCAGCACCACCCTATAAAATTCCTAGCATTTTATCTCCTTACATTCAACTTCTCTCCTGCTGATCTGCTTGTTGCACTCTTGCAACATATTTTTATGCTTTCTCTAATAAGTCTGCTTTTCTTTACCTACAACTGTCTTAGTAAATTCTTACACCCACACCACTAGCCCATATAGTTGCTAATCACCTGCAACAACTGGTTCATGCATTAAATTATTATTAATGCAGTGGATAATGAAGTACTGCATTGTCTGTAATGGTAGCTTTGGGAAGAAAAAAGAGCAATACTCAAGAAAGAATAATCTTTTCAACAAATATGCTGCAACAACTAGATATCTATATGCAAAAGAATCAAGTTGGACCCCTACCTCATACCATATACAAAACTCAAAAGTGAACATCAACCTAAATGTAAGAAATAAAATTATAAAGACTTGTAGAAGAAAATATATACATTTTTCTGACTTGGATCAGGCAATGGTTTCTTAGATATGCCACCAAATACATAAGTGACAAAATAATACATAGAAAAACTGAAGTTTAACAAAATTTAAAACGTTTGCGTTTCAAAGGACAACATCAATAAAGAAAAAAGAAAATGTAGAACATAAAAGAAAATATTTTCAAACTAGGTATATATATTTTCTTACATATACTATATATATTTTTCTCATATATATGTATGTGTATATATATATGGAACTTTATCCAGTAAAAATAAAGAGTTCTTAAAATTCAACAATAGACAACTCAGCTTTTTTAAGGCAAAAGATTTGAATAGATATCTCTGTAAAGAAAAGATAAACGTAGTTGGTAAGCACATGAAAAGTTGCTCAACATCATTAGTTGTCAGGAAAAATGCAAATAAAAACCACAATGAGATATTACTTTATTCCCACTAGGATGGCTATAATCTTAAAAACTGACAAATGTTGGTGAAGATGTGGAGAAGTGGAAACCCTCATCTATTGCTGGTAGATTGGAAAGTGGTGCAGTCACTTTGGAAAACACTTTGGCAGTTCCTCAAAAGGTTAAACATAGAGTTAGCATATGACTCAACAATTCTACCCCACAGGATATATACACCTAAGAGAAATGAAAATATATGTTTATATAACAATATTTACATGAATGTTCATGGCATTATTCATAACAGCCAAAAAGTGAAACAACCCAAATGTCCACCAACTCATGTTTGGATCATTTAAATGTTGCACATCCATACAACAGAATATTACTTAGAAAAAAGAAGGAATGAAGTAATGTAGTAATCAAAACTACATGGTATTGGCATAAGGACAGACATATGGATTAGCAGAATAGAATTGAGAATCCAGAAATAATCTTTACATTTATGATTTTCAACAAGGATGTCAATACAACAAAATGGGTAAGGCTAGATACATGCCATTACATGGGTGAATCTTGGAAACAATATGCTAAGAAGCAAGTCACAATAGACTTTGTGAAATCTCCACAAAGGGTAACTCTGTGCAACAGGCAGTGATCAATGGTTGCCCAGAGCCAAGGAGGAGGGCACTTGGAGTAAATGGAGAGTGACTGCAAATTTATATAATGTTGCTGCATAAGATGACTAAAATATTCTAAAACTGATTGTAGTGATGGTTACACAACTCTATGAACATACTATAATCACTGAATTGTTTTACTTTAAGTGGGCGAATTTTGTCATGTGAATTATATTTCAACATAGTTGTTTTATAAAACCCTAAAGGTAATGCCAAAAGCTCATCCTTTCTAATTATTATACTACATTTTTAAAATTATTTGTGCTCTTGATGTTATTTTGTCAGTTGTGTCTATGGTGGAGGTGTTCTATAATACTGTACTACTGTGCATCTCTTCCAATTCCACTCTTTCAGTTACATCAGGTTGGGAGCTTTTGCCAAGGTGGGTGTAATTAACCAAGGGAGAACATGAAATTCTACAAATCGGGGCTTCTTTTATTTCCATGGTACCATCTGTGGCCTGTTAGGACCCGGGCTGACAGCAGGACTTGAGTGGCGGGGGAGCAAGCAAAGCTTCATCTGTATTTACAGCCACTCCCCATCACCCACATTACTGAGCTCCACCACCTGTTGGATCAGCGGTGGCATTAGATTCTCATAGGAGCATGAAGCCTATTGTGAACTGCACAAGTGAAGGATCTAGGTTGCAGGCTGCTTATGAGAATCTAATGCCTGATGATCTGTCACTGTCTCCCATTACCCCCAGACGGGACTGTCTAGTTGCAGGAAAACAAGCTCAGGGTTACTACTGACTCTACATCATGGTGGGTTGTATAATTATTTCATTATATTATATATTAAAATATAATAACAATAGAAGAAAAGTGCACAATAGTTATAACAAACCTGAATCATCCCTAAACCATCCTCTCCCACCTCCCCGAGTCTGTGGAGAAATTGTCTTCCACAAAACTGGTCCCTGGTGCCAAAAAGTTGAGGACTACTGCTCTAGGGAATTCTGATGTGTTTTGGCCACATCTCAACTCTAACTCAGGTTATGTAGCTCTACCACACTTCTGTGCCACCTTGCCACTCCAGCCCTGCTCTACTGAGTTGAGCCAGAGTTGAGAGTTACATATGAAACTAGAATGCTGAATCTCTCACTAACTTCCAATGTTGATTTGCATTGTATAATGAGATTTTGACCTTCTACATGATAGATTCAAAATGCAATCCACCTAAACTAAATAGTATCAAGTTAGAAAAAGATTCTCACTCCTTCATCTTCAGCAGGTTCCTCAGCCTTCCACTGAAGGATAAAATAAAGGCCATTAGGAGCTAACCTCTTGAGACGTCCAGAGACATACCTGGAAGTACCTATTCCTCCAAGTGTCCTACCATGAGGGACTCATTCTCCTCTGGAAGGCAAATCAATCCCCTTTGGATGATCACCAGTCTGATTTTTATACAGGAATTTGTCCCCTTAGATTCTCCTCTGTCCTTACTGAATCCACTTCTTCATCAAGGGGATATTTCCCCGCTTTCAGTCAATATATTCCCACTCTGTGATCAGTCAAGTCAGCCAAATACTACATAACATGTACTCCAAGATCTCTACGCATGGAGGGTGCTCCTAGAAGTCCACCGAGGAAATAATGGAAAAAATATTATTTTTCTTTTCTTAATCCACATAATATTCCTGATTATTTAATATAATACATTTATTTAATTTCTCTTTTGCTTTATCAGACAAACTTGTTCTAACATATTTTTTGAAGCTATTTGATTTTGATTTTCCTGCTTAATTTTTTTCAGTACAGATTTTAACTGGTGTTTTCCCATCCAAGTTCTAACCAGGCCCAATCCTCCTTAGCTTCTGAGGTTAGATGAGACTGCACATTCAGGTTGGTATGCCCTAGAAAACCTGGCATTTTCAGTTTCACACTTCTGCATCTGCTGTTACTGTGCCTTCTCAGCATATCATATCACCAGTGTTTATCCATCTTGTACTACTTCCAATTGACGTATGATTTGACCTGTTATCTCTTTCATATCTTTAGCCTTTTTTTCTGAATTAATGTGATAAAGGTATGTAACCTCCAGGAAGGCCTCCAATGCAGATTGGTTTTTTATAGTATCAGCAAGATCTTCTCGAAGTTGTCACACTATTAATTCCTCTTTCTGCTTTACCAACTTCATACTATTTTTTTCTTTCAAGTGATGCCATTCTTTGAATAACTAGTTGTTTCTCTCTACCAGCACGTTTGGTTTTCACTCTGAGCTTGCTTTGTTGTGCATACTTACACAATTTATCTTTTATATTAGTCATTGTGTTTTTGTAATCTTCTTGTGCATATTACCACATTATTTGAAAACAACATATTTGGGCTGGACTCAGGGCATTTTGGGAGGCTGAGGCGGGTGGATCACGAGGTCAGGAGTTCAAGACCAGCCTGGCCAAGATGGTGAAACACTGTCTCTACTAAAAATACAAAGATTAAATGGGTGTGGTCGTGGGTGCCTGTAATCACAGCTACTTAGGAGGCTGAGGCAGATAATTGCTTGAACCTGGGAGGCAGAGGTTGCGGTGAGCCGAGATGGCGCTACTGCGCTCCAGCTTGGGTAACAGAGTAAGACTCCATCTCAAAAAAACAAAACATATTTTTACTTTGTAGTTTGAGTGATCATTTCTTTAAGGTTTCTTATCATATTCATTTTGTGTGTTCATGTTGTTACATTTATTCACTTTCCTTCTTTTGACATCCTTTCGTAGGAAGTCTAACCAATATCTTTTACAGAGGGCAACTTTAGTGTGATAAAGCTCATTGTGTAGCTTACTACTTTGACATATAGTTTTCAAAATTATTGAGAAAGAACATTATGGTTATATTTTAGTTTGGACAAATGGAAATTTTGGAACCTTATGATTCAATGTCTTATTCTGTTTATGTTGCTATTAAGGAATACCTGAAGCTCCGTACTTTATATAGGAAGGATGTTTATAAGGCTCACAGTTCTGCATCCTGTACAAAAAGCATGGCACCAGTATCTGCTTCTGCCAAGGAACTCAGGCTGCTTTCACTCATGGTGGAAGAGGAAGGGGAGCCGGTGTGTGCAGATCACATGGTGGGAAAGGAATTGAGAGAGAGAGGAGGAGGTACCAGGTTCTTCTCTACAGCCAGTTAGTGTGTGAACTAAAAGTGAGAACTCGCTCCTGCGAGAAAGGCACCAAGCCATTCATGAGGGATCTGTCACCAGGCCCCATCTCCAAAATTGGGGATCAAATTTCAACATGAGATTTGGCAGAGCCAAACAATTTATAACATATCCCAGCCATAGCATTCAACTTCTCTTTGCTTTGTTTTTCATTTATTAATTTGAGTTCAATGTTGCCTTCTCAGGTATTACTACATAAAGCAGTCCATTATACTGAATATTGTTTTGGCTAATATTTCTTTACCCAGTTTAATCTTTTGAATATCAAAATTCTTTTCCTTAAAAATGTTAATATCCTCAATATATTTCCTCTGATCTTGATTTATAATTTTTAATTTTTTCACCTGCCCCTACTGAGATCCCATGATCGTGATTCTTTTATTTTGTCCAGTTCCATGGCAATTTCATGCTGTAATATGTCCTTTTTGTGCAATAGATACTTTTCCTTCTCCTTGCTTTCAGAAATCTCAGAATTATTAATGTTTTAAGTGGATAACTTCAATTTCTTTCTGTTTGCAAAGTGATGGCTGAAAATTTCATTCTGGTAGTTTTAAAACATGGCCCCAAACTCTTTGAATTTCTTCCCTTCAAGAGGATGGTCTGTTTCTCTTCACTTTGAATCTTGATGAGTTTCTGTTTTGACCACTGAGTATGGTAGAAGTGATGTTATGTGACTTCCAGGGCTAGTTCATAAGAGGCTATGCAACTTTTGACTTGCTCGCACATACGCATATGGTAGCCCTGAGCCACCATGTAAAACTATGACTACTCTAAGGCCACCATGCTGTGACATAGTCCAATCTACACTGAGAGGCCATGTGTAATTCTTGTCGTTGACAGCATACACTTTACTGTGTCATTATAGCACAGGGACCAGACATAAGTGAAGAAGCAACTAGGTGATTCAGGCCTAAGCCATAAGAGTCATGCCCAGCAATTTGTCTTCTCAGATGAAACTTCAGATTTCAAGTGATTTTAGCACTGTTGTCAAAAATCAATTGACCCTAGATGTATGGGTTTATTTCTGGACTCTCAATTTTATTCCATTAATCTATATGTCTAACCCGGTGTCATTACCACACTATTTTGACACATATAGAAATTTTTTTGTTTGTTTTTTGTTTTTGTTTTTTTTGAGACAAAGTCTCATTCTATTGCCCAGGCTGGAGTACAGTGGCACGATCTTGGCTCACTGCAACATCCACCTCCTGGGTTCAAGTGATTCTCCTGCCTCAGCCTCCTGAGTAGCTAGGATTATAGGCACCCACCACTGTGCCCAGCTAGTTTTATGTATTTTTAGTAGAGACAGGGTTTCACCATGTTGGCCAGGCTGGTCTCGAACTCCTGACCTGAGGTCATCTGCCTGCCTCAGTCTCCCAAAGTGCTGGGATTACAGGCATGAGCCACTGTGCCTGGCCTGCTAGTGCTCTTTTTCTGAGTACTTTTTTACTCTGCCTTCATGAAAATATCTTTCACATTACTAAAACCAATGCTGTACTCAGGTTTGTATATAAAAGCATTTTCTAATTAATTAATTGAAACATTTATCAAGTGTTGTTACATCCAATTTATTTAATCTTGAGGGAAATTAATTTCTTCAAAGGAATTGTGATGTCTAATGTTTGCATAAAGTCTCTCATTATAGAATCTATTCTTGTTACATAATCAGACCCAGGTGAAGAGAAAGAAGGCAATTACCTCAGAAACTCTGCAGGAAACTTATTAAATGGGCTCATATCAAAAATGAGGCAGAGAATTTAGCTTGTCTTCTAAAAATTGCAATGTACAACACAATTTTAATATTGAAACTAGAACAGCAAAATGAGCAAACTTTTGAAGAAATAAAGCCACCTGTGGGAACAGATATTTTACAAAGGTGCAGCAAAAACTGCCTTAAATGAACAAGCAAATGTTGTTGGTACATGTTCTTCTAGAATAATGACATGCAGCTAAGTGTGAAAAGTGAGAAAAACACCTGCAGCAAAAAAATTTGTGTTTCTCTAGTGTTCCTTCCATTCAGGTAATGTAGGGGGAGGAGAGGTGGCTTGCTATGATTAGTTGACTCTATTTTTGCCTAACTGCTTAACACAGTATCTCTGTGTGGTGTCCTTGCTTGAGTGCACTGTGTGGTTTCCTCCTGCCAATTGCTGAAAGCATTTGTAAGGTTCCAGTAACCTAGCCCTTAATGTACTAAAAGTAATGACCAATTACTTATTGAGCTCCAGTTAATGAGTCTACTAATTGTGAACTAAGTGCCTATATTCCTTGTCTCTAAGCCTCACATCAATCTTATAAGAGAGAGATTCATCCCATATTACAGATGGGGAAACTGAGGCTCAGAAATGTTGAATTATCAGATCAAGGTTCCACATCTGGTAAATGGTGAAATCAGAATTTGAACAGAAGAGTCAGTTTCCCTGGCTCCAGTCCTTGTGTTTCATCTGTGATGTCATGATGCTGCCTCCCAGCTGCACTCCCAGACATCTCCTCTTTTCACAGACTTTTAATGACTCTCAAATAGTCATGCTTCATTTGAATATTTTTTGTTCTTTCTAGATCTTTAATAATTCTGACTTTGAAAAAATATTAGGTAAATACACAGCTGCACCATCTGGACCATCTGGAAAAAAATGTCATGCTCTGAGAAATTTTAATGTAAGATTCCTAACACAGAAACACAATTTAATTGACATAATGAATTTCAAGAATAAAAAGATATTTGTGCCAGTTTCAAGGCAAGAAAGAGAAAATGACATGCACATTAGAAAAATCAGTCTAGTCAAAAATTTCTTCTCAGCAATATTTCCATTCAATATTTTACTTGAAAGACTTCAAACTTGCAGAAAACTGGAACAGTGCTGCTACATACAACACCAAGATTTACCAACTAATATTTTCCTCATTTGTTTATCTCTATCTATACATGGATTAATACCTTTTGGATTTTTGTATTTTTATTTTCTTTGAAAATTTCGTTCCAAACCATTTGAAGTTAGGATGCAGATATCACAACACTTCACACTTTTGTTGAAATGTTTCTATTTATGGGAAGATGAAATGTCAACCCAAACAATGAACAAAAGATACCTTAAATTCTGACCACCTATAATGTAAGCTGGATGCTAGAGAGGCTCAGAGGTAATTGGAAATTAGAGCATTGGCCTCTTATTTAAACAATATAGATGAATCAATGTAGGAGCTTTACAGTAGGAAATTTCTCCAATATTTAGTAATCAGAGATTTATAATACTTGAAAGCATGAGTTAATCCATTCGAAGAAAAATGAGTATATATGTACATGTGTGTGTGTATATATGTATATATATATATATAATTCAGAATTCTAGCAAAATGTGTAGATAGTATTTAGGGAAAGCAACAAACAATAGTAGGTTCCCTAGAGTTTGCAACACCAGGGAGCTATTACTACATCTAGCCTGAAAGGCAAAGTTTAAGGAAACCTATTTAGAACAGCCATATGTGAGAGGGCCCTCTGAGAGGAGCTGCAAAATTTGCTAGAGCACTTGGTAACCCATAGAGAATTGACGGGGAAAGATCTGGGATGCTAACCGCCCTCCCTCATTCACCTCCCAGTCTCTAGGTCTCCTGCTGATCCTCCCCAGTGACTGGACCAGCTGTAAGCCAAAAGTCAAGGGCTACTCATGAAACATTCCACAAAGGTCAGCCCTCTGAGGCAGGCAGTACAGTGGCAAAAGGTAAACATGCACACTTGTTGGACAAAAATGAAAGACAAAATTGTTAGACAAAATTATCTGCATACACTTTCTACCTACTATTCCTGTTTGGTTATTTTTACAACACAGACATAGTGACACAAACAAAAACAATTATAATTGAGTACAATATATAGGTTACATAATTATATTTATACTATAAAACTTTCTATTATAAGATAAAACTTCATATATTTGTAATACAAATCTGCTTATAGACTTTGCTATTTTGAGTAGTGCTGCAGTAAATGTGAGTGCAGGTGTCTTTTCGATAGAATGATTTCTTTTCCTTTGAGTAGATGCCCAGTAGTGGGACTGCTGAATCAAATCGTTAGTTCTATTTTTAGTTTTTGGAGAAGTGTCCAATGTGTGTTAAGTCAATACACAAAGACACCAAGAATTGCAGCAGAGAAAGAGGTTTAATCACAAGGCAGCCAAACAAGGAGACTAGAGGAAACCTCAAATCCAGCTCCTCAAGGAGTTTAGGATCTAGGGATTTTAAGGGGTTTGGATGGTTAGTGGGCCAAGATATAGGGATCATTGATTGGTTGAAGAATGAAGGGTGAAGTCATTGGATGTGGAGATGAAGAAACTGCAGCCTTGCCTTAAGTCAGTTCTCCTGTGGAGGTCTTCAGACTGGTGAGCATCAGCTGTCCTGCTAGAATTCAGGATCTGGCCAGGCATAGCGGCTAACGCTTGTAATTCCAGCACTTTGAGAGGTCAAGGAAAGAGGATCTCTTGAAGCTGGGAGTTCAAGACCAGCCTGGCCAACAGAACAAGACTCTATTCCTACAAAAATAAAAATAAAGTTAGCTGCATGTGGTGGTAAGCACCTGTAGTCCCAGCTACTTGGGAGGCTGAGATGGGAGGACCACTTAAGCCCAGGAGTTTAGAGTATGCAGTGAACTGTGATCATGCCACTGTACTCCATCCTGAGTGACAGAGCAACACCTTGTCTCTAAAAATAATAATAATAAAATTTTTGGCCAGGTGTGGTGGCTCATGTCTGTAATCCCAGCACTTTGGGAGGCTGAGGAGGGCAGATCATGAGGTCAGGAGATAGAGACCATCCTGGCCAACATGCTGAAACCCTGTCTCTACTAAAAATACAAAAATTAGCTGGGCATGGTGGCACACGCCTGTAATCCCAGCTACTCAGGATGCTGAGGCAGGATAATCACTTGAACCCGGGAGGCAGAGGTTGCAGCGAGACAAGATCACGCAACTGCAGTCCAGCCTGGGCAACAGAGCAAGACTCTGTCTCAAAAATAATAATAATAAAAATGTTTAAAATGAATTCAGAATCTCGCCGAGTGTGGTGGCTCACGCCTGTAATCTCAGCACTTTGGGAAGCCGAGGAGAGCGGATCACAAGGTCAAGAGTTTGAGATCAGCTTGGCCAATATGGTGAAACCCCATCTCTACTAAAAATATGCAGATTAGCCTGGGGTCATGACGGGTGCCTGTAGTCCCAACTACTCCGGAGGCTGAGGCAGGACGCTTGCTTGAACCTGGGAGGCAGAGGTTGCAGTGAGCCAAGATTGCACCACTGCACTCCAACCTGGGCCACAGAGCAAGACTCCATCTCAAAAAAAAAAAAAAAAAAAGAAAGAAAAAGAAGAATCTGAAAAACATCTTTAACGGAAAGTTTTAGACTTCTAACACTAAAGATGCTATCTATAGGAACGGTGAGGAAGTTCATGGTCTGTTCTGGCCTATGTGACTTTCGGTTAGTAAGCAATTACAGCGAAGTGGGCCAAAGTGTAGCCTGATCAATGCATGACTGCCCTTCAGCCCAGAACCTGGCATGTTATTATGAGGATGGTTTCAAGAAGATAGAATGAGAGAGGAAAAACTAAAATATAAGAAGAAAGCAACTGAGAGAATACAAAAGTGAGACTATTAAAAAGAATTTGGAAATGCTAATAAAACAGCCTTAAGAGTGGGTACACATCAGTTGTACCTTTATATGCTGGTAAAAATATATGTATCAGTATATGATACAATGTGCAGAAAGGAACTAACAAAGCAGGCCTGAGACTGCTAATCTTAGAAAGCTGTTTGCAAAGTTGGCCATTGGCTGACATCTGGGAACTTGGCTGGTAAACAGGTACCTACACTGAAATAAAACTTCCCTTTGGTTGGGCACACTGGCTCATGCTTGTAATCTTACCACCTTGGGAGGCTGAGGCAGGAGGATCGCTTGAGGTCAGAAGTTCGAATCTATTCTAGACAACATAGCAAAACTCTGTCTCTACAAAAATATTTTCTAAATTAGCTAGGTGTGGGCCAGGTGTGGTGGCTCACGCCAGTAATCCCAGCACTTTGGTAGGCCAAGGTGGGCGGATCACGAGGTCAGGAGTTCAACACCAGCCTAACCAACATGGTGAAACCCTGACTCTACTAAAAATACAAAATTAGCCGGGCATGGTGGCACACACACCTGAAATCCCAGCTATACAGGAGGCTGAGGCAGGAGAATTGCTTCAACCAGGGAGGCAGAGGTTGCAGTGAGCCGAGATTATCCCCCTGCACTCCAGCCTGGGCAACAGACTGAAACTCCATCTCAAAACACACACACACACACACACACACACACACACACACACACACACACCCCTGTAGTCCTAGCTACTATGAGGCTGAGGCAGGAGGATTGCTTGAGTCTGGGAATTTAAGGCTGCAGTGAGTTCTGATAAAACCCCTATGCTCCAGTCTGGGTGACAGAGCAAGACCCTGCCTCTAAAAAAATAAAACACTTTCCCTAAATGATAAAGGTGACTCACTGTGCCTACAGTGTGGACAGTATGGTTTATGCTGAACAACTGCTTTCCATCTGGGTATCTGGAATCATGGCACATGGTAGACAGAAAATGCCTATATGACCAGCTCCCAGTAAAAGCTTTGGGGACTAGTCTCTAGTGACACCACGATAAATAACATATCACACGTTGTCACACTTGTTGCTATAGGAAGTAAATAAGTCTTGTGCAACTCCACTGGGAAAGAACTCTTGGAAACTTGTGCCTGTGGTCCTTTGGACTTTGCCTCATGTGCCTTTTACATTTGCTCATTTTGCCTTGTATCTTTTCATTGCAGTAAATCTTAGCTATGATTATGACTGTATGCTAAGTCATGTGTGCCCTTCTGGTAAATCATAAAAACTGGAGCTGGTCTTAGGGAGCCCCAACACACACAGATATTGATTGTATCTGTGCTCTAGAGTTCTGTGTTTAACCTCAAGTTAGCATGAAAGAACCAAAGTGCGATTTTGTAGTTGAATTCTAGATAATAGCTTCAGTCTTACCGCTGGCAAAAAGTACCTTGAAAGTCTCTGTCCTAGAGGTCTTTGGTAGATCTGTGTTGCCCTCTCCTGCTCCTGTGGTTCCCACTTGTGCTCAGGTGTCATTCTTAGTTCCTTGCTCTGCATTGTCTGTTCCCACGCCTAGAATACTAAACCTGAGAGTTTAATTGCATTTTTAAATCTATGTCCTGACCCAGGTCCACTGTGACCCTCAGCTTTCAGAACCCTGGTCTTCACCATGCCCAGTCAATGCTATGGCCTCTATTAGCTTTTTCATCTAATTTCTCCCATCCTGAGGTTCCCTGAGTCTATGCCCTAACTTCAGTCCAAGGCTAACTTTATTACTACTGGCTACATAGCCTGGCAAAGGACTTAGGCTCCTAAATATCAACTGCTTAAACTGAAAATGGATAATATAACCTTTCTTCTGTTTTCCTGATAAGGCACTTGTGAGGGTCAAATAAGATTTTATATGTGTAAGTACTTAGCAACTATGGAGCACTACACAGTTATAAATTTCTCATATGATAATTATTATCATCATCTTCAAGTTATACTTACAAACAGAGTCACACAAATTTGACTTTTCTAAAAAGTTCTTACTAACCTTTCTCTGTGCCAACCACAAAAAAAATCAAGCACTGGCATTGTCATACAAGACTTTGGCAGCCATATAACCATCTTCCACAAGGTAAAGGTGAACGCTCTTGAAATGAATGGAAAATCAGAAATTCTCCACAGATGAAAAAGGCCCAAATAGAAATTTTATAATTGAAAAATAAAAAAACTTAATTAACATAAAACTGAGTGATATGGTTTGGCTGTGTTCCCACCCAAATCTCAACTTGAATTGTATCTCCCAGAATTCCCAAGTATTGTGGGAGGGACCCAGGGGAGGTAATTGAATCATGGGGGCTGGTCTTTCCCATGCTATTCCTGTGATACCAAGTAAGTCTCATGAGATCTGATGGGTTTATCAGGGGATTCCACTTTTGCTTTTTCTTCATTTTCTCTTGCTGCCACCATGTAAGAAGTGCCTTTCACCTCCTACCATGATTCTGAGCCCTTCCCAGTTATGTGGAACCGTAAGTCCAATTAAACCTCTTTTTCTTCCCAGTCTCAGGTATGCCTTTATCAGTAGCGTGAGTATGGACTAATACACTGAGTCACTGGATTAGCTCAATAGCAGAATAGAGATGACAGAGGAATAAGTTGGAGAAGTTAAAGATAGGTCAACAGAAATTATATGATCTGAAACACTGAGAAAAGAAGATTGAAAAGCAATTAAGCCAGGCACAGTGGCACGCCTGTAGTCCCAACTACTTGGAAGGTTGAGGTGGGAGGATCACTTGAGCCTAGAAAAATTCAGCACCAGCCTGGGCAATGTAGCAAGATCCTGTCTCTATCTTTGAAAGAAAATGAGAGAGAGAGAGAGGAAGGAAGGAAAGAATGAAGAAAGGAGGAAGGGAGGGAGGGAAGGAAGGAAGGAAAAGGGAAGAAGAAAAAGAAAGAAAAAAGAAAAAAAGAAAAGAAAAGAGAAAAGCAGTGAACAGAGCTTTGAAAACTTTTTTCAAAGTCCAAGTTGACCAGGCATGATGATAGCTCACACCCATAATCCCAGCACTTTGTGATACCAAGGTGGGAAAATCACGAGCTCAGGAATTCAAGACCAGCCTGGGCAACATAGTGAGACCCTGTCTCTACAAAAATTAAAAAATAAAAAAAATTAGCCAAGCATGATAGGGTGTACCTGTAGTCTCAGCTACCCAGGAGGCTAAGGTAGGAGGATCGCTTGAGCCCAGGAGCTCAAGGCTGAAATGAGCCTTGATGGCACCACTGTACTCCAGCCTGGGCAACAGAGAGAGACCCTGTAAATAAATAAATAAATGAAAAGTTCAACTTCTATGTAATTGGGATCTCAGAAGAAGAAAATGAGATTAGTGCACAAAAAATATATTTGGAAAAAAATGGCTAGAATGTCTCAAATTTATTGAAAGACATAAAAGTTTACATATTCAAGAAGCTCAATGAACCCCAAATGGGTTCAAAGATAGACTAAAAAAAGAAAACCATACCTAAACATATGATAATTAAACCACCAAAACCAAAGGTAATGGAAAATTACTGAAAGCAGCAGAAGGAAAACAATATGTATGGGGGTACAATGATTGAAATGCAGACTTTTCCTTAGTAACCAGAGTGAAAAAAAAATTTTTTTTCAAGGGCTTAAAACTGACCAAAGGTACCACTTTCTGTTTAAAAAAAAGAAAGGATTAACAAAAATAAAAATAGCTGCACAGCCGAAAACTTCTCATTTTTGTTCATGAAATCAGCACCGATAGAAAAACATACAGAGTGGAAGAAAGCAGAATTGGGCAGAGTGAGATATTGAACTGCCATGAGTCTCAGTGAAATCCACGACCCAGCACATGGAGCTCTGAAGCTGGGACAACTTGCTAGAATTGCCCGGGATTGAGGCAATCAGGGAAGGCTTTATACCCCATGTCACTGATGCATCATTGGATGTGAACTGTCCAGGAAAGGAACGTGACCTTCAGTAACTCTCTTTGGCTTAGGCAACTCAGAAGAGGACTTGCGATTGAAAGCTTTCTGCTAGCAACACTCCCTGCAACTGGAGGAACACATTCTTTAGTCTGGAAGTCCGATCCAGGTGCCCCACAGTATCTACTATTTCTACACATTCCACTGGTAAATTATTTACCCTTCAGAGGGTGCTGTCTGTATTTGCACTCCTCTGTTATTAATGACACTTAAAAAAAAACAGTGAAATTATTTTATTTAATCTCTTCAACCACATGGTGAGTTTCTCATGAGAAAGGATTTTGTATTCTCCACCATCTATTTCTTCGGTCTCCGCTTTTCGAGCTGAACCCGAGAGCGAGCGAGCAACGCAGCTGGGGGCGTGACCAACGTGACATGAAAACTGCGCATACTCAACAACTCAGCCCCAATAGGAGGGCGCGAACCCCAGCGTCCTCGGTTCCCATAGTGACAGAGCCTCACTCTGGTCTTTAACCGCCAGCATTTCCCTTCTTAGCTGCAGGCCCACCCAGGAAAGACGAAAATACATACACCGCCAGTCATCTGACCCCTTGCAGCGGAAGATGAAGGACTCCACTCCAAACGCGATGGTCTTGGTAAACGCAGGAGTCGGGGGGAGCGTGCAAGGCCCTGACATTTTTCCGGCTTTCCCCGCCCCCAGGCCTAGCCCATCCAGCTAGACCGCCATCAGCCAGCCTTCCCTTTATAAGGGGAGTGTGCTCTGGTATAAGATTTGGTAGGTGATTAAATATAAGGAAATACAAAAATTAGCCAGGTGTGGTGGCTCATGCTTATAATCCCAGCTACTCAGGAGGTTCAGGCAGGAGAATCACTTGAACTCAGGAGGCAGAGGTTGCAGTGAGCCAAGATTGCATCATTGCACCCTAGTCTGGGTGACCTAATGAGACTCTGTCTCAAAAGAAAAAAAAAAGAAAGAAAAACTCAGTCTTGTTAAGAGGTCAGTTCTTCTTACACTATCATTTCAATGCAATTTCAATCAAAATCACAGCAAGACATTTTATAGAAAATTGATATGGAAAGGCAAAGTAATGACAAAACAGTTCTGAAAAAGAACCAGGTTGAAGGAGGCTTATGCTATCTGATTTCAAAGCTTCTAATAAAGCCACAGTAATCAAGAGTGTGCGATTTTAGACAAAATTAGAATAGAGGATCGGAATAGAGAATCCATAAACAAATCCACATATACATGATCACAAACATACAAAAGGTAGTTCAATGGAGAAACCAGCTTCTTCAACAAATAGTGCTGAAGTCACTAGACATCCATATTCAAAATAATATCATTTGTGGCCAGGAGTTTGAGATCAGCCTGGGCAAAATAGTGAGACCAAAAAAAAAACACCAAGTGTAGTGGTGTGCACCTGTAGTCCCAACTACTCAGGAGGCAGAGCTGGGAGGATGGCTTGAGCTCAGGAGATCAAGGCTGTAATAAGTTATGATCACACCATGGCACTCCAGCTTGAGCAACAGAGCAAGACCATCTCAAAAAAAATTGTAAACAAAGATTTCTAGCAGCTTTATTCCTAACTACCACAACGTAGAAACAACCTAAATGTCCTTCAATAGATAAAGGGATAAACAAAATATAGTACATCCATGCAAAGAAATACAACTCTGCTATTAAATGCAGGAACTACTGATACATGCAACAACATGGGCGAATTTCAAGAGCATTCATCCAAGTGAAAGGAGCCTATGTAAAAAAAAAAATTCTTCTATATGATATTTTGGAAAAGGCAGAATTATAAGAACAGAAAATAGATCTGTGGTTTCTAGGCTCTAAGGATGAGGGAGAGGTTGACTAAAATGGGGCAGCACATAAGAATCACTGAAGATAAGAGAGTTCTGTGTCTTGAGTGTGGTGGTTGTCACATAACTATGCATATTTGTATCCTAATATAAGTAGATTTCATGTAAACTAAATGAACTAAAAAGTACACTTAGTTCTGACCATGGATGTAGTGAATTCCTATCATATCATTTCTGCATCCGTTTTGAAAGTAGGTTTAACTTTCTCATTCCAGAAGCTGGCTTAGTCACCCTGGACACAGTTTCTAGCTTTCTGCCTACTCCTAGTTTCTGAATGTGCTTAATCCAGATACCTGCCTTATACAACTGGCTCCTGGTAACCACCTCTCCATGGAGCAGCTAGATACAGCCCACTAGACAGGCCCAACTGGCTCCACTGACCCCACATGCCACACAGATTGCACAAATATGCTGCAGTGACCACCTCTGAGTCATAGCATTACCCCATGGGATGCATGCCTGCTTGCTCTAAACCCACCACCTAGAAACCTCTGAAGGAAACCTGCTTGGGTAACAACACCCTGGACCCCAACAAAGGCCTCAGCCCATGGGTTCCTCTTTCTCTCTGGCCCTGTTGGTTGAGCATGTTGTCCCTGTGACCTTTCCACTGGCCCTCATTGGTACCCCTCTTCTCTCATCTTTGGTGCTGTAAGAAAATGCTTCTGCTGTTTCATGGGTTTTTGTTGTTGCCTCCTCTGTCCATTGTACTGGCACACTTGAGCCTAACTTTTCTCTTGGTCAGGGCTCTCCTAGATTGGCTATCTTGGCAGAAATGAACTGGATACAGGTCAAACAAGAGGCAGAAGAGCATCTGCCAACATAAACAAGTTTCCTGTGAGAGGGACACTTGGTCTCATGTCAGACACTTAGGCATTGGGCCATCCACCTGGATAAAAAAGTAGCATGTGTAAACGTCCATGACCAAATTCCCCAGACAGGACAGGTGCACGGGCTCAGGCCTATAATCTCAGCACTTTCAGAGGCCAAAGTGGGAGGATTGCTTGAGCCCAGGAGCTTGAGACCAGCCTGGGCAACATAGTGGGACCCTGCCTCTAAAAAAGATTCCCTGGACCCCCACTAAAGCAGTGTTAGGGTTTATGGCCACTCTGCAAAGACAGACCTCAAGAGCAAATTAAAGAGGAATACAACGTGATAGTGGTTCCGTCTTTGTTGATACGATGCAGCAGTGTTAGACACACAACAGGGATTTTTGGTGTTACTTTCAACGTGAGCACAGCTCATACACTAATGCATAGGGAGGGTTGGCAAAAAGTTCGGAAAATCAAATGTGAGTTGGGGCCAAGTTGGGAAGTTTTTGTCCACATGTGGGAAAGGTGTCAACAAGGGAGAACCTGAGGCATCTGTGGGACCAAGACATAGTCTTCTGGGCACAGGTGCAGTGATAGAAAGGCTGGTGGAGCCATCACAGTGTAAATAAGGAAGCTGACATTTCCAGAAATAACTAAGAACTATGGGAGAGTGGATCTAAGGGATATAAACACAGGAAGGACAAATGAGTGTTTTACAAGTCCAATTTATGAAGTACAGGAAAACACATGACAGGGATCTGTTTTTCCTCCAGGAAAAGATCAAGCCCAACTGTCCTCTCACCAAGAGCCATCTACATTGTCCCTACTGCCAGACTAAGGGACACACCTAAAGCCAATTAGCAAAGTGTTTGTTGATGCTCAGTAGGAGATCAGTGACTAGATCTGCTGTATTTTTCGGTCCTATACACGCCAGTGGCCATGTTGGCAATTGAGTAAAGCACTTCCCAGTAGCAATTTTTGTTTGCGTTATTTTACACAATCAATGAAAGGTTTACCATGGTCCTTGTGTTGCTCTCTCCTATAAATAACATAATATGTTCCAAAAAGGAGATCTGGACACCCAAAAAAACAAAATTGGGCTCAAAGATTCTTCTTGATGGACTAAGGCAGTGGTTTGTGCAGTGCTGAGTTACCTTATTAAGGAAGGGTTGTAAGTAATCTTAAAATACTATAGTGGTAGAAAAAAATCATTGATTTCCCTCTTCTCTCATTTTTGTTCAAGGAAAATTTTATTCAAATGAAAACAGAAGCCTTTACATTTGGTGTTTCATTGTCGTGTTACAAATTACTTCTCAAAAAACACTTTTATATAATAAGCAAAAATAAATACACATAAATTCATATTGAATTACATCTAATAACATGGATAAGAACAAAAAAGGTCTTTTTTTAATCCAAACAAAAACACTGCCAATATCAAAATACTAAAATATCAATATCAAAATACTATTCTGAACTATTTCAAATGAATTATACAAAAATGATTTTTTTTGGCTCTTTGTCTTCACACAATTTTCTGCTATGCTTGAGATCAGCAGAAGTTGGAACAATTATAGTTTTAAAAAAATAGTTAAAAAAAATTTTTTAAGATGACTGCAACCTCTGCCTCTGGGGTTCAAGCAATTCTCCTGCCTCAGCCTCCTGAGTAGCTGGGACTACAGGCATCCACCAATATGCCCGGCTAATTTTTGTATTTTTAGTAGAGACAGGTTTCACCATGTTGGCCAGTATGGTCTCGATCTCTTGACCTTGTGATACGCCCACCGTGGCCTCCCAAAGTGCTGGGATTATAGGCGTGAGCCACGGCGCCTGGCCCTAAAAAGTTTTTTTTTTTAAAATAAAGCCAACTTGGAAGCCTAGAATAAGCATTCTGAAGTTGCAAACATTTGTTTTATCTTCCTAAACCTAAAGAAAGGGTCAGTTAGGGGAAACAGCAGGGGGACAAAGTAATATCACAACGTGGGGGACAATTTGACACACGGTGACAATAAATTTTATTCAGTTGTAGTGTGAAGGGTGGTCTCTGGGAAAAAATAACAATAAACATGCTGCCGCCTCCAGCAGAAGGTCTCCCCCTTGTGAACCTGCTATCTTCCCCCTATCTCAGTACTCAAGGCCCACAGAGAGTAGAAGGGATAGGGGCTGACTTGAAACCACCTTTGCAAAAATCATAACTGAGAAAATTATTACAGTCAAAGAGATCCGAACTGACTTCATCCTGCTTCTAACCTCCAAGCTGTTCTTGTTCATTCCTGGTGTGTATGTGGAACTAACTTTGGGAGGAACTTAGATTATAGTTTAGCTTTGGAACAAATACCGTAACAGCTCTTTCCCAAAACAAGCCCCCTTTCTTGCCTGGGGACTAGACTGCCTTTGCAGGACTAACAAATTAGCCACAAATTGGAAATTATGGTTTAGGAGTCACTGTTGCAAAACCTGAGATCACTGCTTGAGATATTTTTGCAGACCCTACATTCCAGTGTACCAGTTGACACCACCTAGATCCATAAACTGGCTTTTCTGGTCTTGTAACCCACCCCCACCCCACCACCCTCCCAACAGAGGCAGCACAAGAGGAGAGCTTCAACTCCCTATGACTTCATCTTTGACCTGACCAATCAGCACCTTCCATTTTCTGATCCTTCCTACCCACCAATTTATCCTTAAAAACCCCATCCCTGAATTTCTGGGGAGATTAATTTGAGTAATAAAATTGCATCTCACATGTGGTGTGGCTGGCCTCGTGTCAAACTTTTTTTTTCTTTTTTTGAGAACATCTGGCTCTGCTGCCTAGGCTGGAGTGCAGTGGTAGGATCAACACACACTGCATCCTGGATCTCCTGGGCTCAAACAATACTCCTGCCTCAGTCCCCCAGGAGCTGGAACTACAGGCCACATCACCACACCCGGCTGATTTTTATATTTTTGTAAAGACAGGCTTCACCATGTTTTCCAGGCTGGTCTGTAACTCCTGGGCTCAAGAGATCCTCCTGCCTCTGTCTCCCTAAGTGCTGGGATTACAGGCATGAGCCACCCCACTGGCCTAAATTCTTTTCTTACTGCAATTCCCTGGTCTTTATTTATGCAGCAAACCCATTAGGGGGTTACAGACTCAGTCAGATGCTCGAGGGAAGGGGCTTAGGTCGCCGGCCCCAAGAGCCCTGTGACTCCGGCTCTCAGCTGGGCCACAGTGGCAGATAAGAAACCAAGTGGCAGGTTTCTTTGCCTTGTACTCCAGTTTGCGTCAAGGTTCGTGAGGCCTCCACACCCTCCCTGCTTTCAACCTGTGGCTACCTGAGGGTGCTCCTCGTCCCACCTGTCCCCGAGTGTGGGCCTGCAGGACCCAGCTTTGCGATCTGCCTCTCCACGATGTGGAGACAAAGGGTCGAGTCCCTCCAGGGCAGGAGCGGCTTGGCCGCAGGCTCCTCCTGCCGCAGATCTGGCTTTCCCCGCGACCGTGAAGGGCCTCAGGGCTCCGCCGAGGGCCAACCGCTGTTGTGGGGCTTCCCGCAATGGTGCCGACTCGGGGTCAGCCCAGGCCGCGTCGAGACCCCTCGTGCTCAGACGCGGGGTACTGATCCTCCCAGAAGCGGGCCAGAGGTTGGACACTCTATCGGGCCAACAGACCCCAAGCGAGGCCCGACTTCTGGGGGCTCCTTGATGGGATGCAGGGCTCTCATTGTCCCAATGGGGTCCCTCCCGTGAAGGCACAGGCAGAAGGGACCCCATGGGGACTGTACTGGCAGCCGAGGGGCACGCCAGGAGCTGTGGGGGACCACCGTGGCTGCCGCGCTCTCCCAACCATTCCGAGAGGGGCGCTCCTCCCTGCCTATCCCCATTTTTAACCAGTACAATAAATAGCAAAATAGCAAGGATCTTTCCCTAAGTGCTAAGAAAGGCCCACCTGTGCGCTTCTGGAGAGCTCCTGGAGGGAGATGAGATATAACCAGACTTTTATGCCTATTATAAGGCTCAAAGAAACCTATAAACTGAAGGTGTATTAAGACCCGCGACTTTTCCAAGAGGAAAGGCGTTAGTCTGCCTTCTAGGCAGAACCAGGAAATTGTCCAGCCAGAGAGACCTGGGTTGATCTGAGGATCGCGCAGATTCAGCTTCTCAGTGCCAAGAGGAAGTGGCTAGTTTCAGCGTCAATGGTTCCCATGGTGACTCTCCCCACTTCCGGCCGGACGCAAATACCCGGCTAATACGGGGGTAGCCCTTGGCAACCAGAATGCAGTATCCCTAATGCCTCTGCATTCGCTGCGATTGTGGGATCCTGACAGTGTGGCAGCGGCTGCCTGTGCCCGAGGCCCCGAAAATGTAAAGACAGCTTTTTGGCTTTGCAGGGCATGGCGAGGTGAAGGGTCTCATAGTCCCTACTTGGGGATCCTGGAGCGTTGGGGCTGGGTGTGGAGAAGGAGGCCTGGAGAGGAAAGGAGTTAGTGACCTGGGCCCAAGACCCTAGAGACTTGTCCAGCCGCCCCCACTCCTAGGTCCAACCAGCCCAGCCCTACTGGACTGGCAGTCAGGGCTCACTTTAAGAGGAAAGGGTGACATCCCATATTCCTAAATCAGACTTAATATTATTAAGGTGCCAATACTCCTGAAATTGTTCTACACATTCAACACAACTTCCTGTCAAAATCCAAGCTGACTTATTTGCAAAATTAGACAAGCCGATCCTCAAATTCACATGGAAATTTAAGGGACCCAAAATAGCCATAATAATATTGAAAAAGAACAAAGTTGGAGGACTCACATTTCCCAACTTCAAAATTCTACAAAGCCACGGTAATTAAGATATACAGATACTCAGTACTGGCATAAGGATAGACATATAAATCAATAGAATAGAATTGAAAGTCCAGAAATGAACCCTTATATTAAGGTCAATTGATTTGATTCCTCCCTCCCTCCCTTCTTTCCTTCCTTCTTTTCTTCTTCTTTCTTTCTTCTTTTTTGATACAGGGTCTTGCTCTGTTGCCTGGGGCTGGAGTGCAGTGGTGTAGTCACCACACCTGGCTTTTTTTTTTTTTTTTTTTGTAGAAATGGGGGTTTCACTTTGTTACCCAGGCTTATCTCAAACTCCTAGGCTCATGCAAGTGTTGCAATTACAGGTATGAACCACTGTGCTGGGCCTGATTTTCTTTTCATTGTTAGCGTTTTTTTTTTTTTTTTTCTGGGGAGCAGGGACAGGGTCTTACTCTGTCACCCAGGCTGGAGTGCAGTGGCACAATCCCGGCTCACTATAGCATCGACCTCCTGGCCTCCTGAGAAGCTGGGACTACAGGCATGTGCCACCACACCTGGCTTATTAAAAAAAAAAAAAAAAAAAAACCTGTATGCAGACAGAGTCTTACCATGTTTCCCTGGCTGTTCTGGAACTCCTGGGCTCAATTGATCCTCCTGTCTTGGCCTCCCAAAGTGCTAAGATTACAGGTGTGAGTCACTGCTACTGGCCTGGTCAGTTGATTTTCAGCAAGGGTGCCATAACTATTTACTGGGGAAAGAACAGTCAACAAATGTTGCTGGGACAGCTGGATACCCACATGCCCTTGAGAATGAAGTTAGACCCCTACCTCACCATACAGAAAACTCAAACCAAAGACCTAAATGTAAAATCTTAAGCCTGGGCATGGTGGCTCACATTTGTAATTCCAGCACTTTGTGAGGCTGAGGTGGGCAGATCACTTAAGGTCAGGAGTTCAAGATCAGCCTGGTCAACATGGTGAAACCCTGTCTCTACTAAGAATACGAAAATTTGTCAGGTCTAGTGGTGTGTACCTGTTGTCCCAGCTACTCAGGAGGCTGAGGCATGAGAATTGCTTGAACTTGGGAGGCAGAGGTTGCAGTGAGCTGAGACCATGCTACTGCACCACTGCACTCCAGCCTGGGCAGGAGAATAAGACTACGTCTCAAAAAAAAAAAAAAAAAGAAGGAAATCTTAAACTATAAAACTCTTAGAAGAAAACATAGAAGTGAATCTTTGTGACCTTGGATTGGGCAATACTTTCTTAGGTATGACACCAAAAGCACAAGAGACAAAAGAATGTATGTATGTGTGTATATATATATGTGTGTGTGTGTGTGTGTGTGTGTGTGTGTGTATAAACTGGAATCATCAAACTTTAAATTGCACTCCAAAGAACTCCATCAAGAAAGTAAAGACACAACCCAGAGAATGGGAGAAAATATTTGCAAATCATTTATCTAATAAGGGACATGTACCCAGAATACTGTGGAACTGTTACAACTGAATAATAAGAACAAATAATACAATGAAATAAATGGGCAAAGTATTTGATTATATAGTTTTCCAGAGTAGATATATAATGGCCAATAAGCACATGAAAAGATGCTGAATATCATTAGCCATCAGGGAAATACAAATCAAAACGGCAGTGAGATACCCTTTCCCACCTGCTATCTTAACTGTAATCCAGAAGACAGATGACAAGTATTGGAAAGGATGTGAAGAAATTACAACTTTCATACATTGCTGGTAGGAATGTAAAATGGTGCAACCACTTTGGAAAACAGTCTGGCAGTTTCTTCAATTAGTAAAACATACCATATGACCCAACAATTCCACCCCTAGTTATATACTTAAATGAAAATGTGTCCACACAAGAACTTGTACATGAATGTTCATAGCCGCAAATATTTCATAACAGTCATTACGTGGAAACAACCTAAATGTTTATCAGCTGATGAATGAATAAACACAATGTGCTTTGTTCATAAAATGGAATATTATTTGGCCATAATAAGAATTGAACTACCAATACATGCTACAATGTGAACGAACCTTAAAAACATGCTAAGTGAAAGAAGTCAGTCATAGAAAACCACATATAATATGATTCTATTTTTATGAAATATCCAGAATAGGCAAATCTATAGAGACAGAAGGATTAGTGGTTGCCCAGGGGGCGGGGCTTGGAGAGTGGTATTAGAGTTTCTTTTTCGGGTAGTGAGAGTTCTAAAAATTTATTGGGAGGCCAAGTGCAGTGGCTCAGGCCTGTAATCTCAGCACTTTGGGAGGCTGAGGCAGGGGGATTGTTTAGCCCAGGAGTTCAAGACCAGCCTAGGCAACATAGCAAGACCTTATCTCTATAATAAAAATTTTTTTAATTGAAGGTAAAAAAATGATCAGGGCAGTGAATGCACAAGTTTGTGAATATACTAAAACCATTGAAATGTAAACTTTTAATGAGTAAATTGCATAGTATTTGAATTACACCCCAATATATCTGTTTTTAAAAAATACTCAATGTCTTTCACTAGGGTTTGGAAAGACTTATTTTAAATGCACAAAGATGGGTTAATAGAAAAAAATGGATTTTGAAAGAAGGAACAATTTTTTTTTCTAAGGAAAAGGATGTGATAGGATTTGAAAGATGAGGAAAGCTAATGAGGGCCCTAACTCCCCCACCTACGTCTCTCATAGGCCAGACTTAAAATATACAAATTCCATACCTGGAGAATTATCACTGGGATCTTGGACACTTATTCTCCCCTAGACTCCCAGGATAGCTGTCCCCTTGCTATGTGTGGTGTGTGACATGGAAAAGGGGACTGGCCCAGGCAGGAGACTTAGCACCTGAATAGGTGGTTAACTGGCCATGTGTTCCTGGGTTCCTGCTGCGCCAAGTGATTCTTGAGACTTTCCTGAGCCTGCCTGATTTGATTGTAACTGAATTGTGAGAACTTGTGGCTTGGGAATGAGAACAGCGGGTACCTTCAAGGACAGAAACAGTTGAAGGAGGCCTGGGTAATGCTGTGTACTGCAGATTACTGATGGGTCTTCCACAGTACTCCAGACAAAGGAAACTTAAACTTTTGGCCCAAACACCGCTATTCTGTTGTTCCTTCAAACCAAGTTGGAGAGGCCATTAAAAACCTCCATTTGCATATAGACAATTACAGAGATAGTAATAAAGCCAATTCTGTGTTCACAGCACTGCAGGAAACACAGCTGTGGATTCAATTCACCTTGTGTGGTTTACTCTTCAAGAGAGGCTTAATTCTCACCTTCAGGGAGTTTATAATTTCACTGAGGAAACAACTTGCTCATATATAAAACCATTAATAAAATCATAGGAGTGTGCTGGTGTCTGTAATGGTAACTTTTGGAAGAGAACGCTGGGATAAGCAAGAAAAAAAACTATCATGAACACAGACCAGTACCAAAGGGTTTTATATTGCTCCACTTTGTGTATGGCAAACCTCAGACTTGCTCTGTCTTCTGTAGGACCAAGGACCTCATGATCTGGAGCTGAAAAAAACACAAACTGAAAGCTTCTGCAGGTTATAAGATTCAAGGTGGTGTTTACATATGAGCTTTCTGGATGGAAACTAACGTATTCAGCATAGAAATTGGTTGGTAGGACTAGGGTAGGAATAAAAAGTAGAAAGACAAATCTATCACCAAACCACAGAACCAAACCTATTTAATTCTTTTTGCTTTTTTTTTAGAGGGAGTAAGTGGGAAAAGAAGAAGTTAGACTAGAAAGCTGGTGCACCTGTTCCTCTCTAGGAACCTGAGTGTGATAAGAAGTGTGGGCAGGGCAGGTGACTCACACCTGTAATCCCAGCACTTTGGGAGGCCAAGTTGGGCAAATCACCTGAGGTCAGGAGTTCAAGACAAGACCTGGCTAACATGGTGAAACCCC
This sequence comes from Sapajus apella, assembly GCF_009761245.1. NCBI lineage: Eukaryota > Metazoa > Chordata > Mammalia > Primates > Cebidae > Sapajus > Sapajus apella. The sequence continues at coordinate 3,253,086 of NW_022437049.1, read as the reverse complement.
ATCTCTACTAAAAATATAAAAATTAGCCAGGTGTGGTTGCGGGTGCCTGTAATCCCAGGTACTCAGGAGGCTAAGGCAGTAGAATCACTTGAACCCGGGAGGTGGAGGTTGTAGTGAGCCAAGATCATGCCACTGCACTCCAGCCTGGGCAATAAGAGTGAGACTTCATCTCAAAAAAAAAAAAAAAAAAGAAATGGATGTTAGGGTGTTAGGGATGAAAAAGATGTAGTAGAGAGGGAGCAGATTAGAATTAAAGTTACCCAAAACAACCTAAACAAGTCATCCTCAAAAATGATATTAAATGACTGGTTCATGACATTTGGCAGTCTTTAAACATTTCAGAGACATCAACTTAAAAGTATAATATATGAGGAAAAAGAACATTTGTGTCAGGTGTTCTAAGACCATCCTCCGGTTCAATGACTCACTAGAAGAACACACAGAATACAAAAATGCTGTTAAGCTCCCAGTTACAGTTTGTTATAGCAAAAGAATACAGATTAAAATCAACAAAAAGTTCATAGGCTATAGCACAGGAAAGACCATGTGTCCATTTGTCATCTCCTAGTGGAGTCATATGAACAGCACTTAATTATCCCAGAAACAGTGTTGTGACAACGTGAATGAAGCATTGCAAACCAGGGAAGCTCTATCTGAGCTTTGGTGTCCAGAGTTTTTATTGGGGGATTGGTTACATAGGTATGGAGGGTGCCATTGCTGACCTTGGTTACTCAGTCTCTGGCCTCTCCAGACATCATATTGATACCCTGTGGCCCAAGGTCCCCACCACAAATCACATTGTTATCATAAACTATCTGGTGTGGCCCAAGATTCTAGGTAAATATAAACTTTCTCCCTTCCTTCCTTTCCACCTTCCTTTCTTTCTCTTTCTTTCTTTCTCTTTCCTTCCTTCCTTCCTTCTTTTCTTTTCTTTCTTTTCTTTCTTTCTTTCTTTCTTTCTTTC
>NW_022437049.1:3156091-3252022 GCF_009761245.1 Sapajus apella | reverse complement strand
CTTTCTTTTTCTTTCTTTTCTTTCTTTCTTCTTTCTTCTTTCTTTCTTTTTCTCTCTCTCTCTCTCTCTCTCTGTCTCTCTTTCTCTCTTTCCTGACAGAGTCTTACTCTGTCATCCAGCCTGGAGTGTCATGGCAAGATCTCATCTCACTGCAGCCTCCACCTCCAGGGTTCAAGTGATTCTCCTTCTTCAGACTCCCAAGTAGGTGGGATTATAGACACCTGCCACCACGCCTGGCTAATTTTTGTATTTTTAGTAGAGATGGGGTTTCACCATATTGGCCAGGCTGGTCTTGAACTCCTGACCTCAGGTGATCCACCAAACTCAGCTTCCCAAAGTGCTGGAATTATAGGTCTGAGCCACTACGCCCAGTCAAATATTCTTATTAGGTAAGTAATTCTGGGCACTTTAAGGTTATCTCCCAAGAGCCAGTCAAAGACCAGATTTTTTTTTTTTTTTAATGTGAAGGTTTGAACATTCAAGGCCTGCTGAGTTAATCTTTTACTGCATGACACTCTTTGGAGAGTGCCCATTCTGGACCTAATATTATTCTCTCAGATGACTTTCTAGGAGGATGTTAATTTTGCCAATTTTTGTGGATGAGAAAAAAGTCTCAAAGACTGTCCAATGTCAAGTAGCTAGTGTTGGTAGAGCCTAGACTCAAATCCAAGCTGTAACACTTTGTTTTTGAAGCCATGAACTGTAAAATATACTTCTAAAAACTATGACTTAATAGTTTAAGTCTTAGAAGTCACAGAATATTTCAGTGTCCTTGAAAACATAAGATAGATATAGAATCCCTTGGTCTTACATTTCTGGCATGTTTCAGCAAATTCTGAGGCTGTGTCTGAATGGACATCACCCTCATGAGAGACCTACAGTTTCTTTCCATCCAGAGTCTGGGTCCTTTCCAGACTAGGGATGCTGCATAGAATGGCCCAGGCTCTGAAAGATATCCTTCCTACTGGCTACTGCTTTTGCTTATTCTCAAGTCCAGTCTCTCCCCTGGGCCAAAGTGGTTGTTAGCACCACTGTCACCCATCCTGGCTTCTCCATGTTCCTTACTCAAGTTACCCGCACTTGAACGACATCTAGGCGTGGTTCCTGCTCTGGACCCCTATGTCCATTTGGAGAGTGAAGAATTTTAATTCTTGCCCAAGGTCCAGTCTTGACCTAGTCCCTGCCTCCCACATTCACAAGATGCCAGAAAGACTAGAGGCACACAGTCTGTTGTTTTAGACCGTTGTGATATGGCACGGTGACTTCCCAGTTCTAACTCAATAGGACCTAGCCCTCTGCTATGCTACTCTGCTCCCTCCCCACCCCAGCCCTGCCCTACCTAATCCACACTGACTCTAGGCATCTACAGATAAATTGAGCCCTGATTTTTAAAGCCAATTTTGGGTTTATTTGAATATTATATCAATGTCAGTAAATGAATTTAATAGTCTTTATAATAGAATGATTTTCGGACTGGTTTAAAAAAAAACAGAATTCAACTAAATGGAACAGGTACATAGGCTGGACAAAGGGATAATTTACATTCCAGGTGGAATGGAATGGCATGGTATGAGATTTCATCACAATACTCAGAATGGCAGGGAAATTAAAACTTATGAATTGTTTCTTTCTTTCTTTTTTGAGACAGGATCTTCCTGTCATCCAGACTGGAGTTCAGTAATGCAATCATGGCTTACTGCAGCCTCGACTGCCTGAGCTCAAGTGATCCTCCCACCTTAGCCTCCTGCATAGCTGGGACCACAGGCACGTGCTACAGTGCCCAGCTAAATTTTTTATTATTTGTAGAGATGAAGTCTTGCTATGTTGCCCAGGCTGGTTTTGAACTCCTGGGCTCAAGGGATCCTCCCTCTTCAGCCTCCTAGTGTGCTGATTACAGGTATGAACCACTGAGTTCAGCCCTCTGACATTTTTTATTTAATATTTTCAGACCATGCTTGACCATGGGTAAGTAAAACTGCGGAAAGCAAAACTTGTATTCATCAGTCAATGATTCCAGTCCTGATTTTGTCTGTGCTTGCTGGCAAATTAGAATTGAAGTGCTAAGCATGGTTTTGTCATTGAATTTCAAATATTTATCTTATCCTTGCTGTTTGCAAGAAGTGCCTGGAAGACTTGCGTTCCGCTCCCGGGAATCTTTGGTAGAGTTGGGCTCTCCTTTCCCATTCCTGTGAACCCCGCCTGTGCTGAGATCCTGTACTTGGTTCCTCATTCTGTATTGTTTGTTCTCCTGCCTAAGATTCTAATCCTGATTCCTGGGGTGTCTGATCCCCTGGACTTCTGATCCATTTCCTGACTCAAGTCCACTGTGACCCTTAACTTTCAGAATCTGCTCCATTCTGTGGTTGCCTCATGAACCTTTTCACCTAGCTTCTCTCGTCCTGGGAGTACCCAGAGTCTATGCCCTGATTTCAGCTCAGAGCCTAGCACTCATAGTAGAAAGATTTTACTATTACTGTCAGATCCATTATCACTGGCTGTGTGACCTGGCAAGGGACTTAGGCTCCCTGAGTCTCAATTGCTTTCACTGTAGAGTGGGGACGATAACACTCCTGCTCCATTCACCATATAAGGCACTTAGGTCAGATACGCTGTCATGTGTGAAAGTATCTTGTGAACTATAAACCACTAAGCAAATAGAAGGTTTTTGAAATTATGACTATTACCATCATCATCAAGCTAGACTTATGAAAAATTTACTGTTTGACATAATACTAATCTTCATTTGCTTCATCATATCCATCCCAGACTGCACACAGATCAAAGTGAGCACCAATAGTGTAAATTGGGAGCTCCCCAAGGGCAGCATCTCACATGGAGATGGGGGTTTGAGAAAATATGAGAGACGTTTATATTTACCTCATCCATTTAAATATGTATTTTATGTGGTTGCTTATTTTTGCACTGTATTAGTATGGTAATGTATAGTATTTATAAAATGGCTGTGGATGCTGACAATTTTTTACTGACAGGGGTGATGAATTTAGAAGTTTGCACTGGCCAGGCACGGTGGCTCACGGCTGTAATCCCAACACTTTGGGAGGTTGAGGTGGGTGGATCACTTGCGATTGGGATTAGAAAACTGGTGCACCGATTGATGATTCTCTAGGAACCTGAGTGTGATAAGTGTGAGCCAGGCTCGATGGCTCACATCTGTAATCCCAGCACTTTGGAAGGCTGAGGCGGGCAAATCACCTGAGGTCAGGAATTTGAGACCAGCCTGGCCAACATGGTGAAAACCCATCTCTACTAAAATACAAAAATTAGCCAGGTGTGGTGGCACCTGCCTGTAATCCCAGCTACTTGGCAAGCTGAGGCAGGAGAACCACTTGAACCCAGGAGGCAGAGGTTGCAATGAGCAGAGATTGCCCACTGCACTCCAACCTAGGTAACAGAGAGAGACTCCTTCTCAACAACAACAAAAGTTTGCACTAATCTAATAACCTAATAAGGCTCTAATATAGGAATCTTCATACACCGCTAGTAGAAATATATGTATCAACCATCAAGAAACAAAATTACAACAAATTTAGTTATAGATGTAATAGCTTTTACTTGCAATTCATTAATTGGAGCAGATCCCATTATACAAAATAGAATGAGAGCTTCCCCTGGGAAACAGCAGAACAGTGAATTTTGTAAGGTGGGAGCGAGGAAAAAGAACAATTGTTTTAAAAAATCTGGTTAACATCAGGTTGCTTCAGGTTACTTTTTAAAAAAGGGTTAAAGCAGAGGGGATTTTCAAGCTAAAAGTGGCTCGTTTGGGGATTTAGCTATTATTCTGTATCTTTCTCCTGATTTCTTGGAAGGTCAGATAATTTAGTTTTGGCTTGGTGGCATGAAACTGTAGTGTGGGTGACTCCATTTTGTTGGGGCCTCCTGCAGGACCTCTGTCCAAACCAATGGCCTCTGATAAATTTTAACATGTCTTATAATATTTATAGTCAATTATAAAGTAATTCTACTTTTAGAATGTTATCTCTAAGGAGTGTCAACTAAGAAGAGGCAAGAGACCAAGCTGCAAGGCAGAAGTTTATTGGGGCATAGGAACTGCAATTCAGGAGACCCAGATTCAGCTCGAAGTCAGATTGTGCTCCAAAGAGAGAAAGGGGAGTAGGAGTTTTTAAGAAAAATAAAAAGGAAACTAAGGGTGATTACACAAGTTCTTTTAAAGGAATTATTATTGCTGGAGGCAGCTGGCCAGCATGAGTCTATAGTTCATTGGTTTTTGTTCAGGAGACGCAGCACTGGTGAAATATAGCTGGTTTCCAGGACTGTGTGGTCCTTGCAGTTTGGACCAATGCAAGAGTTCGAGGCAAATTCCAGTTGTGTTTTAGTTTTGGTTTGTTTTCCTTTTTGCAAGTTTGCAGGGAGTCCTTAGAAAGCATTCCAAGCTCCATTTTATAGCTCTTAACCAGAGTAACACCGTTTTGTATATCACATTTCACAAGAGATAATCAGGGATGAGCATACCTATCTATGTTTAAGAATGTTCGTTGCAACTTTATTTAGAATAACATTTGAAAATGTTATAAATGCTAAGCAACAAAGAAATGGGTAAGTAAACTGTGCTTAGGCTTATTGTGCAGCTTATAGAACTAAAATAAGATTTGATGTTAGTTTAAGAATTGTTTTTAAATAAAAATAAAATAAACAGAAGCTGAACCGTGTCAGGCCCGGCAGTAGAATGACAAGTGGGAGGAGTGAAACCCGGAAAGGTGAAGTCGGAGACGACAGAAGTGGTTTCCTCCACCGCGTAAGGCATGTAGCCTGTCGACGCCTCATTAAAGCATGTGGATAGAGAAAGAGACTGAATGGAGGAATGAATAAGACTTGATCCAGGTAGCGTTTCGGGAGCGGCAGCTTTATCTGTGAATCTCTCTGACAAGCGGCCAGTGTACGTAATCAACCATCACGATGGCGGCGCCGTTGAGGAATCCGCAATTAGGTCGCCGCCATGTGTCTTCTAGAACCGTACTAATTCGACCCATGTACGGAATCAGATTCCAACATGACGGCATCTGTGAGGAAGTCACGCAGTAGATGCAGCCATGTTGCCTGTACGTCGAGACAGTACCAGCAGCCACCGTACGGACTCTACTGACAAGGTGGCGGCCCCCTTGCGAAAGCCACGATGTGAGCGCAGCCATGTTCCCGCCGATCGTATGGATCCGGCCACCATACGGATACGTAATCAAGATGGCGGCGCCTAATGGTTGGTGGCGGAGACGGCGCACGGGGCCTGCGCAATAGGAGTACGCTGCCTGGGAGGCGTGACCAGAAGCGGAAGTAGTTGTGGGCGCCTTTGCAACCGCCTGGGACGCTGCTGAGGGGGTCTGTGTAGGTTCGCGGGTCGCAGCGGGGGTCGTGAAGGAGTGCGCCGGGAGCGGAGATATGGTAAGTACCGCGTCCAGCGAGGGATTCGGCGGCGGAGGTCGGTGGGGTTGGCAACCTTGGGGTCTGTCGGCCGACTCGGGGGTCTGTGGTGAGCGGTAATCGGAGTCTGTGGACAGAACGGCGGGAGTCTATGGGCAGAATGATGAACCATCTGGGAGTTCTATGGTGAGCCACGGTGGGGATCCGTAATAGAAGTTTAGTGGGGACTCCGGGTACCCCGCAGTTCCGTGGGAAACCACGATCGGGGGTTCTTTGGGCAGAGGGATAAGGAGGTTGTGAGGAATCGCTTTGGGCGGTCTGTGGTGAGCCGTGATGAGGAAGAGTCCGCGGCCGAGTATCCGTAGACAGCTGAGACTGGGGGTGCGGGTGCCGGGAGGGTCTGTGAGGTAAACAGGGAGGGATGAGTGGAGAACCGTGATGGGAAGTTCAAGGAGTGAGTTAGGCGGGGTCTGTGAGGCGCCACGATGTTGGGTCTCGATGACCCGCCAGTGAGTGTAGACAAGGAGGGGGTGCCGGTGGGTGCGTGATGGGAAGTATGAAGCCGAGTAATGGGAGTCAGTAGGGACTGTGGTGGAGAGGCTTTTTGGGGGCTCCCATGGGAAATCTGCAGGCAGGGTGGGGATCCGTGCTGACCGTGGTGGAGCTGTAACGCGGGGATGAGCCGCCACGGTGGGGGCTGTTTAAGGAGCCGTAATGGGGGTGTCCCGCAGGAGGGTGATGGTTCAGACCCAGAGCCTCCAGATGCCGGGGAGGACAGCAAGTCGGAGAATGGGGAGAATGCGCCCATTTACTGCATCTGCCGCAAACCAGACATCAACTGCTTCATGATGTGAGCCCGGGAGAGGTGGGCGGGGCTGACACTGGCAGGGTGGGGTAGTAAGGCCGATCGGCTGTGCCCCTTACATATTCACCACCTGTCCCATCCTCTGCAGCGGGTGTGACAATTGCAATGAGTGGTTCCATGGGGACTGCATCCGGATCACTGAGAAGATGGCCAAGGCCATCCGGGAGTGGTACTGTCGGGAGTGCCGAGGTGAGGGTCATGCATGGACAAGGAAGGCAGGTGGGGCTTCAGGGGAGGAGGGAGAGCCACAGTGGGGGATAATGGGGAGTAGTAACACATGTCTGTGGTGAGCTGGAATGGGGGCTGCATTGTGAGTGGTAATAGAAGATCCCACGGGAAGGGGCAGCTCTGTCGTGTACAGAGGTGCAGAGTAGGTAAGTAGGACAGTAAGGGAGAGAAGGGGAATAAAGAGGTTTTGGGACCATTCACGCCCTCCAGTGCTTACCTTAGCCCTACTCTCTGCCCCACAGAGAAGGACCCCAAGCTAGAGATTCGCTATCGGCACAAGAAGTCACGGGAGCGGGATGGCAATGAGCGGGACGGCAGTGAGCCCCGGGATGAGGGTGGAGGGCGCAAGAGGCCTGTCCCGGATCCCGACCTGCAGCGCCGGGCAGGGTCAGGGACAGGGGTTGGGGCCATGCTTGCTCGGGGCTCTGCTTCACCCCACAAATCCTCTCCGCAGCCCTTGGTGGCCACACCCAGCCAGGTGAGTGGCTGTATAAAGTGAGTGGATGTGTAAAGTGGTTCCATGTCGGCCCCTCCTGGGTCCATGATTTCTGTTCTGGGCCCCTTCCTCCAGCATCATCATCAGCAGCAGCAGATCAAACGATCGGCCCGCATGTGTGGTGAGTGCGAGGCATGTCGGCGCACTGAGGACTGTGGTCACTGTGACTTCTGTCGGGACATGAAAAAGTTTGGAGGCCCCAACAAGATTCGGCAGAAGTGCCGGCTGCGCCAGTGCCAGCTGCGGGCCCGGGTGAGCGTGGACAGAGCTGGGCAGGGTCAGGTGTGGGAGAGCTGGTGGGTCCATGCAGGGTTAGTTAAGTCTAGGCATGGGCTAGGTGGGATTGGGCCTGTCATGTCCAGATGAATGGGGCATGACCAGGTATGCTGGGCTGGCAGAAACCCCACTAACCCTGGGTGGACAGAGTGGGGCCAGGTGTTTCCAGGTGGTCATGCATGTCAGTGAGGATCAGGCAGGGCTGAGCATATCCTGGTAATAGGGGTAGCGGGGAGCTATGTCTGGGGAGGCAAGGCCAGGCCAGGTGGGTGGGGCTAGGGCAAGGCCACACTCCATCCACCTGGGGCTGACCTGGGCCTTCCTCCTGCCGGCACAGGAATCGTACAAGTACTTCCCTTCCTCGGTGAGTCCAGCCCCCCAGGGCAGGGCGGGGCATGCGGGCAGGGCGGTCAGGGCCAGTCCTGAGATTCTGCCCTGCAGCTCTCGCCAGTGACGCCCTCAGAGTCCCTGCCAAGGCCCCGCCGGCCACTGCCCACCCAGCAGCAGCCACAACCGTCACAGAAGTTAGGGCGCATGCGTGAAGATGAGGGGGCAGTGGCGTCATCAGCAGTCAAGGAGCCTCCTGAGGCTACAGCCACACCTGAGCCACTCTCAGATGAGGACCTACCTCTGGATCCTGACCTGTATCAGGACTTCTGTGCAGGGGCCTTTGATGACCACGGCCTGGTGAGCAGACAGGAACATCCCCTGGTGGAAGGGTGGAGGTGACAGAAGCAGAGAGTATCCCTAATGAGACAGAGGGTAGATTTGGGACATGAGTAGATGGTGGGGTTGTCATGAGAGGGGCAGGTGGGTCAGTGCATGCCCTGCTTGCAGCCCTGGATGAGCGACACAGAAGAGTCCCCGTTCCTGGACCCCGCGCTGCGGAAGAGGGCAGTGAAAGTGAAGCATGTGAAGCGTCGGGAGAAGAAGTCTGAGAAGAAGGTGATGGAGTGGGTAAAATGGATGTGGAAAGGCAGAGGGTGGGGTTGAGGGAGAGGCAGTGCTCAGAGGCTGAATGGGGCAAGAGCCAGAAAGGGCTGGAATGGAGCAGGAGACAGGTCTGGGGCTGACTGACTCCACCCTGACCTGACCTGTCTTGCTCCACAGAAGGAGGAGCGGTACAAGCGGCATCGGCAGAAGCAGAAACACAAGGATAAATGGAAACACCCAGAGAGGAACGATGCCAAGGACCCTGCGTCGCTGCCTCAGTGTCTGGGGCCCGGCTGTGTGCGCCCCGCCCAGCCCAGCTCCAAGTATTGCTCAGATGACTGTGGCATGAAGCTGGCAGCCAAGTGAGTCATTCCTGGGGGAGGGGTTCAAGGGAGTTAGGAAGTACATGGTAGGGCCTGACCACAGCCTTCTGTTGTCTACCAGTCAATCAACTATCCACCATTCAGTCACCAAACAGCCACTACCCACTCAACCCAACCACCTACCCACCCATCTGCCCATGTGTCCATCCATCCACCATTCTACTAGTCACCTATTTACTTCTCCATTTGCCATTTAGTCATGCATCTATTTTGCCATCCTCACTTACTGATCACCTCACTCGTTCTGTTGCTTGCCACCTTTCCTGTAGCCGCATCTACGAGATCCTCCCCCAGCGCATCCAGCAGTGGCAGCAGAGTCCTTGCATTGCTGAAGAGCATGGCAAGAAGCTGCTCGAACGCATTCGCCGAGAGCAGCAGAGTGCCCGCACTCGCCTTCAGGAAATGGAACGCCGATTCCATGAGCTTGAGGCCATCATTCTGCGTGCCAAGCAGCAGGCTGTGCGCGAGGATGAGGAGGTGAGGCAGGGGAGCAGTGGGGCAGGGCCCAGTACTTTGTCCTGCCCATCCTTACTGTTTCTTCCACCCCATGCAGAGCAATGAGGGTGACAGTGATGACACAGACCTGCAGATCTTCTGTGTTTCCTGTGGGCACCCCATCAACCCACGTGTTGCCTTGCGCCACATGGAGCGCTGCTATGCCAAGGTTGGTGTGTCAGACTGAGGGGGCGGACCATGTGGGGACATCAGCGGGCCAGTGGGGGACAGATTTGTTGTCTGGGTGGTGTCTTGGGAGGGCATGCAGTGCACATCCACAGTTCCCTCCATTTGTGCTCATCCCTCCAGTATGAGAGCCAGACGTCCTTTGGGTCCATGTACCCCACACGCATTGAAGGGTAAGTGAAGGTGCCATGTGGAGTGACAGGTGGGGGGTTAAGGCGGGGGTCAGAACTGGGATGCGTGTGGCGCTGGGGCAGGATATGGGCACCAGCAAGGACAGGTGGGCCTCTCTTCCCTCCCTCCACTACCCTCTCTCTACTCCAAACCTCCAGGGCTACACGACTCTTCTGTGATGTCTATAATCCTCAGAGTAAAACATACTGTAAGCGGCTCCAGGTGCTGTGCCCCGAGCACTCACGGGACCCCAAAGTAAGGTTTTCCCTCAGCTCCCCCTATTTTGCCCCTTTTCCCTGCCTCACTGTCCCACATTCATCCCTTCCTTCTTCACCTTAACCTTTCCTTCACTTTTTCCTCTCACCTTCCCTGCTGCTTCACTCTCCATTCCTCCCCTTTTTCATGCCTCCTCACCATCCCCTGAACCCTCCATTCTTTCCCTTCTCCCTCCTTGAACCCCCATTCCTATTCTCCCTTATCACCGCTGTTCATCCCCGCCCCGGCTCCCCTGCAGGTGCCAGCCGATGAGGTATGCGGGTGCCCCCTTGTACGTGATGTCTTTGAGCTCACAGGTGACTTCTGCCGCCTGCCCAAGCGCCAGTGCAATCGCCATTACTGCTGGGAGAAGCTGCGGCGTGCAGAAGTGGACTTGGAGCGCGTGCGTGTGGTAGGTTTCCGTGTGGTTTCGGTGCTGCATGTGGTAGGTGTCCATGCCGGATGTGGCCGAGGGCAGTCGGGACTTCAGGAGTGCCTGCTCAGGACTCCTGCCGCTCCCTTGGCAGTGGTACAAGCTGGACGAGCTGTTTGAGCAGGAGCGCAATGTGCGCACAGCCATGACGAACCGCGCGGGATTGCTGGCCCTGATGCTGCACCAGACGATCCAGCACGACCCCCTCACTACCGACCTGCGCTCCAGTGCCGACCGCTGAGCCTCCTGGCCTGGACCCCTCACACCCTGCATTCCAGATGGGGGAGCCGCCTGGTGCCCGTGTCCGTTCCTCCACTCATCAGTTTCTCTGGTTCTCCCTGTGCCCATCCACCGGTTGACCGCCCGTCTGCCTTTATCAGAGGGTTTTTCCCTGTCTCCATGTTCAGTGCCTGGTGGGGCTGCGGAGTCCACTCATTCTTGCCTCCCCTCCCTGGGTTTTGTTAATAAAATTTTGAAGAAACTAAGGAAGCTGTCTTCACATTGCTGCGGTTGCAACTGTTCCAAACTCCTGGATAAGATGGGGGCGCCTGCACCCGGAAAGAGCCCAGGGACCCACATTCCCAGCCTCCCACGGGCATAGGGTCTACGCAACGCGCATTCAGTGTGGTGACACCGCCCGCGCGTGCTCCTGTCTCCCACCCAGAGCTGTCGTCCGCTGTGGACGCCAGGCCCCGCTCTTTCCCCACAAGCCTCATGTTGACGATCCGCAGGGGCGCGCCCTCCAGCGTGCCTCAGTTTACCTGCGGTGCAGCGGCACCGCCCCCTTCCCCGGCCTGCGTGCCCCTGCAGCGGTTCAGCGGGGAGGAGAGAGCGGGACACGACAGCCCTGGGGTTGATGTTCGGAGAGACCTGGAGGCACAGGCTCAACCCCAGCGAGAGGTGGGAGAGTACAGTGCCGGCTGGGCCAAGGAGCGCGCAGGCGTGAACCAGCTTTCCTGCCGCCGTCCGCATCCGCTTTGGAGACCGCCGGAGGAAACGCAGGGCGCAGGCGCAAGCCCTCCCCGACCACTTCCCCTCGGGTTAGACTGGAGAGCGCATGCGCACGCCAGAGAGGAAGCGAGGGGCGCCGCGGCTCCTGGTCCTTCGATTGGGCGCGAGCTGCCGTTAAATGTCAGCACGCAGATGCAACTCGTTCCTGGCAGGGTGCGCGTGCACCGCTGCCGAGCGCTAGTCCGCAGGCGCAGGAGCCTCCCTACTAAGGGCACGCGCCGTCGAGGCATTAGCGCGCAGGTGCATCGCCAGAGGCGGAGCCCGAGAGGTAGGCAGCGGGCTTCCGCTTCCGGGAACAACGAACAGCGGCGGAGGCGACAGCTACCGCAGCAGAGGAGGCGGCCGCAGAGGAGGAAGAAGGGGAGGAGGGCGAGGCGGAAGGCGCAGGAGGGACCCTCGCCTTGGGTCCACGGGCCTAGAGCTGCGGAAGATACCGGTCTGGTGCCAGACTGGTGAGACAGCCTTGGGGCTGGACGTGGAGAGCGCTCAGGAGGATGGGGAGGAATTGAGGCTCAGAACGCTGACGGGGTGGAATGGAGGGCCCTCAGGCCGATGAGGGGGAGGAATGGCGGCGTCGGAATACTGACGAGGAGAAATGGGGGGGATTTAGGCTGAGGACGGGAAGGAATGGAGCTCAGAATTGTGACAGGTAGGAGTGTCGAGATCCTGGGGTGAGGACGGGGTGGAATGGTGGAGTTCAGAATGCTGAAGGGAGACATCAGGGCATCTGAAGTTGAGAGAGAAATAGGGGTTCAGAACTCTGACGGAGAAATGAGGGGCCCTCAGGCTGATGACAGGAGAAATGGAAGCGCTGGAATGCTGAGAGGGTGGGATGGGGGCCCCATATAGAGGACGAGGAGCAGTAGGAGATCAGGACGCTGACAGTTAGGGATGGCGTGATCCTGGGACAAGAACAGAGAATGGGGGAGGGTTCGGAATGCTGAGGGGAGAAATTAGGGTCTCTCAAGATGATGAAAGAGGAACGGAGGATGAGAACAGTGAAGGGGAAAAGTGGGGAACTTTTTGGCTGTAGAGGAGAGAAACAGGAAGGTTTGGGGGCTGACACTGGGGAGAAATCGTGGGTCAGAACATCGAAGGAAAAGAAAAATAAGTGGGGAGCTCTTGGGCTGAGGAAGGGGAGGCATGGGAGGCTTCCAGTGTGAGGAATGGAAAAGATGAGGAGCTGTTCAGGCCATGGGTTGGAGCAGTTGTGTCTCTCGCAGAGGAAGTCGAGGTTGTAACACCAAGATAGCAGGATAAGAGGACATCAGACAAAGAAGGAATGGAATGGTTAAAATACTGAAGGAGGGAAATTAGGAACTCCTGGGTCAAGGAAGGGGGAATGAAAGACTACTGAAGTCAAGTAGTGAGAGCAAGAGAAATGGGGCCTTTTGGGGCTTGAGGATGGGGAGTATAGGGGTCTTGGGGTGATAAAATAGAGGAATAGAGGCACTTAGGTCAATGACAGGGAGGAATAAGGGAAAAGGATGGAAAGTTTGTGGACTGGCAGTGAGGAGAAATGATGGGATGTCAGTCCAAGGATAGAGAGGAATAGGGAATTAGGACACTGAGAATAAGAAATGGGGCCCCTTGGGTTGAGGAATGAGAATCTCTTAGGCCCAGAATAGGAAAGAATGGGATGGCAGATCCTAGGTCTTGGGCAAGCACTAATGGATACCAGTGATTTGTGTGGCCTGAGGCACAGTTTTGTCCCTTACTAGAGCCTCAATTTCCCTCATCCCCTCCACCCCCTTTCAGGCTACTGCTGCTTCCGGTGGCCTCCATGGCTGAGGACTGGCTGGACTGCCCAGCCCTGGGCCCTGGCTGGAAGCGCCGTGAAGTCTTTCGCAAGTCAGGGGCCACCTGCGGACGCTCAGACACCTATTACCAGAGGTACTGGGTGGGTTGTGGGCAGAGTCAGGAGTAGGGTAAAACCTGATTAGGGCAAAATCAAATAGTGTGGTTAAATTTATGCATATACAGTTTTAATTATGCATATACAGTTCATTGTTATTATTGGCGGATTTTATGTTTGCAATTTCACCTACTTAAAATTTATTTGTAATTTAAAAGTCACAACTCAGTGCATTTGTGATTATTCAAGGACATGCACAGAGCAGTGAAAAGCTGTCACTCATTGCCTGTGTTTCTAGCTGAGGCTGAAGGAGCTCTTTTTGTTTCAGTTTTTTTAATTATTATTTTAGGACAGAGTTTCGCTCTTGTTGCCCAGGCTGGAGTGCAATGGCGCTATCTCAGCTCACTGCAACCTCTGCCTCCTGGGCTCAACGGATGCTCCTGCCTCAGCCTCCTGAGTAGCTAGGATTACAGGCATGCGCCACCATGCCAGGCTAATTTTTTCTGTTTTTAGTAGAGATGGGGTTTCTCCATGTTGGTCAAGCTGGTCTTGAACTCCTGACCTCTGGTGACCTGCCTGCCTCTGCCTCTCAAAGTGCTGGGATTTTACAGGCGTGAGCCACTGTGCCTGGACATGTTTCAGCTTTAATACTGTAAACAAGTGTTCTTTTCATGGTGTGTTTAGTGTCACATTTTTCCAATTTTTGTACTTTTTGTTGGTGATTTTGTTTTTTAAAATGGTCCCCAACCATAGTGCTGAGGTGCTGTTTGGTGTCCTGAGTGTGAGAAGGCTGTCGTTTCTTATGGAAAAAATACAAGTAGATAAACCTTTTTCGTACATGAGTTACAATGCTGTTGGCTGCAAGTTCAATGTTACACATCAAAAAATATGGTACAACCAGAAAAAGAAGGAAATTTGCCAATCTGTCTATGAGGCTGCTTCAGAAAGTACAGAAAGCATTCATAGTCTTGAAGCTGTGAAAAAGATGAGAAAACAGTTACATTGGTGGATTCATGAAATGATGATCAATAATGCATCGTGGACAGCATTGGTGAGGAAAGCCAAACTCACGTTACCCTGGGTTAGGAAAATATTAAAGTTATATCAGGTAGTGCTGGCTGACTTGCGCATTTCAAAAGGTGACATGGCATGAAAAATGTTAAACTTGGATCCAATACAGGTCCTTCTGATCAGGAGTCTTCCGCAGAATTTTAAAAATACTGTTAAGTGTTATACAGGAAGAGGGTTATGTAGAAGAGTGGTTTTCAATGCCAAGACGGGTTTATTAAACAAGAATATTGGCAAACAAACCTACAGAACACATAGGCATCCAAAGCTCCTGGTTGGAATCATTAAAAGACCATGCAAAAATCAGTTGTAAAAAATAGATATTAAATAATGTGTCTTTAAACAGAAACACACAAAAGACAAAAGTTATATATTCTTAGTTAACAAAAATGGACCAAATGCTCTCAGGAACCTAACCCTGTATTTCCTGTAGGAGCAATGGTTTCGTATTCAATGTTCACAGCAACTTTGTAGAATATAACTACCATAAATAATGAGAGTCAGCATAGATGTTTATAAGTATTTACATGTGTTTAGGATACATTAAATATTAAGTTTCTATATTCTTTCTGATTTTTTAAATCTAAGTTGCCATTTTTCCACGTAAATATCAAATTACAAATTACTTTTTGTTTATATTTAGTTATAATTTATTCATATATTTATGTACTTGTATAAAACTTTCAAAATTTAAAAGTACAGTTGTCAAGAACTGTAAATGATCTGAGATTTCATTCTTAGGACAAGATAATAGTGAATTTGTCAGAATTTTGTGGATGCTGGTAGGAGAGATAAGACTCCTGGGCCACAGATGAAAGACAGTTTATTACAACAGTTGCAGAATCCAGAATCCAGTAGTACCCCCTTATCTGCAGTTTCATTTTCTATAGCTTTAGTTACCTACAGTCAACCACCATCCAAAAATATTAAATGGAAAATTTTAGAAATAAACGATTCATTAGTTTTGAGTTGCATGCCATTTTGAGTAGTGTGATGAAATCTCACACCATCCCGCTCAGTCCTGGCCAGGATGCGAATCATCTCTTTATCCATATCCATATCCATATCCAAATCCATAGCCATGCTGTATACACAATCTGACTGTTACTCTCTTAGTAACCATCTCAGTTATCAGATAGAAAAAACATAGTACATATTGCATTAGGGTTTGGTACTGTCTATGGTTTCAGGCATCCACTGGGGAACTTGGGATGTATCCCCTGCAGGAGAAGGGAGATTACTGTATTACTATTTTTGTGCCAACTTTCTAAATTACAGTTTCTACAGCATGACATGAATTAGTCATGTAGGGTTGTATTAGTATTATAGGAAAAGAACCCTGAGCTTAGGGAATCAAGTTTTTTATAATATTAGGACAGTAAATATGCTTTTCCTTTGCTATGGAAGGAGACCCTATCTCTTATTTTTCAAGGTTGTTTGCTTTACAGACATCCTTGGAAAGATAGTTTATAAAAAAAGGACAATCAGCGCCTTTCTTGCAGGGCATACAGAAATGCAAGAAACCCATGGGTCCCAAAATCAATTACTTATATTTTAATTTGTTTGTGGTTGCATTTGTTTATATGTTTTAAAAACATATTTGTGTTTTCTTTACTTGATTATGTACTTGATACATAATGCTAACATGTTTATGTGTTATTTAATATATTTGTGTTTCTACTTGTATTTATTTTTGTTTATGTGAAATAGTTTAAATATTACTAGTATTATATGTCATGAATATGTTTATCTGTTTACATTTATATTGTTTGTGGCATTTGTATATGTCTTGCTATTTAATTTTTTTGCTTTCAAGATTAGTTGAGGTGGGCCTGGGCAGGGTTCACAGGCCAATTCCAGTCTGTCTCCTGTATCCTACCAGCCCTGTCAGAAGGTTGTGTAGGTGAAATGGCATTGGCTCCACCTAGGTGCTAACCCATCATGGCCCATCCCTAGCCCCACAGGAGACAGGATCCGAAGCAAAGTTGAGCTGACTCGATACCTGGGCCCTGCGTGTGATCTCTCCCTCTTCGACTTCAAACAAGGCATCTTGTGTTATCCAGCCCCCAAGGTACTTCACAACGTGAGATGCCTATGTAGGGGTGGCTGTGCCACCCAACACCCACCCACTGATCCACATTGCTCCTCCCCTTATTCTCCAGGCCCATTCCGTGGCTGTCACCAGCAAGAAGCAAAAGAAGCCTTCCAGACCATCCAAGACTCGAAAACATCAGGCTGGACCCCAGGGTGGCGAGGTCAGGAAACGTCAGGTTGGACCCCAGAGTGGTGAGGTCAGGAAAGAGGCCCCAAAGGATGAGACCAAGGCTGACACTGTCACAGTCCCAGCTTCATTCCCTGCTCCTGGGTGAGTGTTGGTCTAAGGTGAGCCAGATGGGTGAGGGTGGTGATTGGGGGTGCTCTTGGAGCCCCACACCTGTCTTTCCCATCCCAGATGCTGTGAGAACTGTGGAATCAGCTTCTCAGGGGATGGCACCCAAAGACAGCGGCTCAAAACATTGTGCAAAGACTGCCGAGGTGAGTGACGGCCAGAGGATGGGGCATCGGGAGATAGGAGCTGGAGCAGGTTCAATGTCATGCTAGGCCAGGGGTTGAATGTGGATGCCAGGACAGAGGCTGCTGGCATGGTTGGAAGTTGGAGGTTGGATATTGGAGATAGCAGGCATGGGAAGAGGTTGAATAGTGGAAGTCAGGGCACAGGCAGGGAATGAAGTCAGATGTCTGTTGCTTACTTTCCACTTTTCTTCTTCCTTCTTCCTCCCCACAGCACAGAGAATTGCCTTCAACC
The DNA here is from genome assembly GCF_009761245.1 of Sapajus apella. Lineage (NCBI taxonomy): Eukaryota > Metazoa > Chordata > Mammalia > Primates > Cebidae > Sapajus > Sapajus apella. The sequence continues at coordinate 3,235,167 of NW_022437049.1, read as the reverse complement.
GGGAACAAAGAATGTTTAAGGTAAGCACAACCTGCTTCCTCATCACAGCTCTACAGTGGGAGCAGGATGTGATGGAGCTGGTAGAGGATCTGAAGGGACAATGATGGTCCACAGGATGAAGAGTCATTTTGTTTATGCTGTCTGTAGGTCAGCAGACATAGTAATGGGAATTAATGGGATAATTAATTCCCATTACCATTACTGCACCAGTAGACACAGTGATGAAGTTAACAGGGGACCAGTAGACATACTAATGTCCTCAGTGATGGTGGTTAACCAGACATTCTCCGATATAGTGATGAGATTAATGGGGGACTAGAATAATGCCAGGAGCTGATATAGGGTCAATAGACATGGGAGGACCAGTGCTTCTGGAGCAGGCCCGTGATCTCGTCCCAACCATTCCTGGCAGCGTGTGGGCTGTGGGGAGTGTGCAGCCTGCCAGGTAACAGAAGACTGTGGGGCCTGCTCCACCTGCCTCCTGCAGCTGCCCCATGATGTGGCATCGGGGCTGTTCTGCAAGTGTGAGCGGAGACGCTGCCTCCGGATTGTGGAAAGGGTGAGTCGGGCAAGTGGAAAGAGCCCAAGGCTCACCTCGGCCCCTGGCCCTCATGGGCTTGGCCCCATGCTTCATGCCTCCGCTCCCACCCGCCCCAACAGAGCCGAGGGTGTGGAGTCTGCCGGGGCTGTCAGACCCAAGAGGACTGTGGCCGTTGCCGCATCTGCCTTCGCCCTCCCCGCCCTGGTCTCAGGCGCCAGTGGAAATGTGTCCAGCGACGTTGCCTACGGGTGAGTCAGGCTGGCGGGAACAGAGCTCATTCTGCTGGTAAAATTGTTGCTGCCTCTGCTTCCTCCCAACCTGGCCTTGCCTACCTCATGTCTTTCTTTTCTACCTAACCCCATGCTCACCTTTCTGGCCCCACCTATCTGCCCCTGTCTGCCAGCATCTTGCTCACCGCCTGCGTCGCCGTCATCAGAGATGTCAGCGACGCACTCCCCTGACTGTGGCTCCCCCCACTGTGAGTGCCTTACCCCACCCTGTGTCTGCCTGTCCCATGCATGCTTTCTGCACTTAGGGAGTGGGGAGGTCCTGTGTCTGCTTGGTACCACCAAGCTGAAACCACCCTTTCTGGTCTTTCCCAGGGTAAACATGGCCGCCGCAGGGGAGGCTGTGACTCCAAGATGGCTGCCAGGCGGCGTCCCAGTGCCCAGCCACTGCCTCCACCTCCACCGTCACAGCCCCCCGAGCCCACAGAGCCGGTGAGGCCCCAGTGGGTGGCGGGAAGGCACAACCCTGACCTTACCCAGTACCTGCCCTGACCCCCACCCCATTTGCCTCTACAGCACCCCAGAGCCCTGGCCCCCTCGCCACCTGCCGAGTTCATCTATTACTGTGTAGACGAGGACGAGCTAGTGAGTGGCCCCACCCTACCTGGATAAGCCTAGACTCTCAGGATGCTTGGTTAACTTCAGAGAAACAGATGCTGGAATGAGCCTATTGGGGAACAGCAGGGCACAGTAATGGGTCCTAGGATGGGATGGGTAGATAATGGAGGACTAATATGGGGTCAGCAGGTAGAATGACATACCTAATGTTACATGTACCAACACTCTGGTGGCTGATGTAGGACTAGCAGACACACTGATGGGACCAACAGAAGAGCAGCTAGCACAGTGACTGGGGTTCACATAGGATGAGCAGACAGAGTAGGCACAAGGATGGGAGCTAATAGAGAGTTATCAAAATGCTGCTGGAAATGGGGGTCAGAGACATTTTCTTGGTAGCTAGTGGGGGCCTAGGAAATACAGCAGTGGATACTGTAGTGGAGCAGCCACAGTCCTAATGATATCAAAGGCCAGCTGGCTCAGTGATAGTGGCCAGTATTGAACTAGTGAATGCTGAGGAGTGACCAGTAGGGAGTTAGGAGGCTGAGACTAGTATGCAAGTAGCTCCCTCTGATGGGGCTAGAGGAGCACCAGGACCAGTACTGGAATAGGCGTTAAGGATGGCCTCTCCTAGTCCTAGTGACAGCACCACCCATTCCCCCCACCCCAGCAGCCCTACACGAACCGCCGGCAGAACCGCAAGTGCGGGGCCTGTGCAGCCTGCCTACGGCGGATGGACTGTGGCCGCTGCGACTTCTGCTGCGACAAGCCCAAATTCGGGGGCAGCAACCAGAAGCGCCAGAAGTGTCGTTGGCGCCAGTGCCTGCAGTTTGCCATGGTGGGTGGGGCAGGAAGGGTCAGGTGGCCGGGATAGATTGGGCCAGGCGCCCCAGTGCCTGGGAGTGGTGGGCAGGCATGGTAGGTGGGTGGGTGGGGCAGTAGCTTTGGTTGAGGATTAACAGACATTGCGCTTGGTTTAATGAGTCTAGGTGGCATTTGTATTGCTAATAGGAGACTAGCAGGCTCAATGATGAAGGGCTCATATTTAGCAGATTTCGTGCTGGGACTGATGGGAGATTAGCAGGCATGTGGAGCCGGGCAGGGTGGTTGTGATTGGTCAGGACACCAGGTAGCCATAGCACCCCATCTTTCCTCATAGAAGCGGCTGCTGCCCAGTGTCTGGTCAGAGTCTGAGGATGGGGCAGGATCGCCCCCACCTTACCGTCGTCGAAAGAGGCCCAGCTCTGCCCAACGGCACCATCTTGGCCCTACCTTGAAGCCCACCTTGGATACACGCACAGCCCGACAAGACCATACCCGGGCTTCATCGAAGCAGGAAGCAGGTGGTGGCTTTGTGCTGCCTCCGCCTGGCACTGACCTTGTGTTTTTACGGGAGGGCGCAAGCAGTCCTGTGCAGGTGCCGGGCCCTGTTGCAGCTTCCACGGAAGCCCGGTTGCAGGTGAGGGCCCCACCCTGTCCTTCCCTTCCCAGCCCCACCTAGCCTCATGACAGGAACCTGAGACCAAGTCTGCTGCAATCCTCCCTCACGCAGGAGGCCCAGTGCTCTGGCCTGAGTTGGGTTGTGGCCTTACCCCAGGTGAAGCAAGAGAAGGCGGATACCCAGGACGAGTGGACACCAGGCACAGCTGTCCTGACTTCTCCCGTATTGGTGCCTGGCTGCCCTAGCAAGGTGGGGGCAGTGATGGATGTTCTGTTGGTGCTGTAGCAGGGTGGTCTGTAAGCAGAGTGCTGCTGAGCCATGATGGTTCTTTTGAGCAGAGCAATAGATGTGCTGATTGCGACCTTTCTGCAGAATTACCCCGCCTGTCTAACAGACACCCTACCCCCTACAGGCAACTAGCTTTGCCCGCTTTGCTGCCCAGCTAACAGAAAAACAGAGGTCAGTGAGGAATCAGAAAGGTTTAAAAGCAGAGAAATGATATTACTGTGTTGAAATGTGATGGAAATAGGATTTGTTGGCACAGTGAGGGGTTGACTGATAGAGACTTTCCTCAGGCTAACTCTGCCCTTCTAATAGCTGCCTGTTTCCCACTTCTCCCAGGCAGTAGACCAAGGCCTGCCATCTGTGAAGCAAGAGCCACCTGACCCTGAGGAGGACAAGGAGGAGAACAAGGATGACTCTGCCTCCAAATTGGCCCCAGAGGAGGAGGCAGGAGGGGCTGGCACACCCGTGGTCAGTGCTGGGGATGTCCCATCCTGCCCTGACCCTGCCTTAGCCCCACCAACCACATTGACCTATGGTGTTAATTCTTTTCTAGATCACGGAGATTTTCAGCCTGGGTGGAACCCGCTTCCGAGACACAGCAGTCTGGTTGCCAAGGTGTGCCCCACACAGTGAGGGGTGGGGAAGGAGTGGGTATTTGCCAGATGTGGGCCCTGAGTTTTGAAAGTATAGCTGGCAGTTTAGCATGGTGTGGTGGGAGGTAAAGGCCCACACCCACTATGCTGATCACAATCAGTGAGGGGTGTGTGTGTAGGACCCTAGAGATTTCTCCTGAGATCCAGCCCAATAGCATTCCAGGTTAGGACTCTCCTTTGAGGGTAGGAGGAAGACTTGACACTGCATGATGAGATTTAAAAGAAAAAGATAGGGAGTCTGGTCCCTGTTTTCCTAAAAAATTTCTATAGGGGTCAACTTTAATATATAAATTCTTATTTAGAGAATAACCATTTAGGGTCTTAAAGGCCTTTGGAGCCTCTGGGAGACCTCTGGGTGGGCTGTTGCCTGACATTGAGCAGTGTGTATCAGAGAAATGGTGCCGGGCTTGCCAGGGCAGTGGGATGGGCAGGAGATCTGGGTTCTGAGTTGGCTTTGTGAGCTGGGTTCACACATAGTTGTGTGATCTCTGGTTGCCCTGTACTCCTGGAGCAGCCTCTGTAGAAGGGCTTGGGCCGAATCTCTTGAGTCTTTCCTGAGCCTATTGAAGTTATTAACTTCAGCTGCCGTGCAGAACTGTCCCTGTAGGCCTGGCATAAGACAAAGGGTAGATGCCTGTAAGGACTAGGATGGTGGGAGGATAGGGAAATGCTTCCTCCTGCAGAAGATTGACAGACCCTGCATAGAACCCCAGACACTAGCAATATAAACTATTGGCCTAAGCACGTGGATTCTTTTCCTCCTACAAACCAGCCCATGAGGCTGGAAACCCTTCCATCTATATACTTGGCCAATTTCAGAAGTACTGATTGAGTTCCTTCTGGGTGCACAGCATTGAGGACAATGAGCCCTGCAAAACTTACCCTTCTGGAGACACAGGATACCTACCTTCAGGTTTTTAGAAGATACAAAAACAATAAAGGGGAACTGGATGGAGGACACAGAATAGTAGGAAATGGTTTTGTAATGCTCCATTTCGCACATAGCAAACCTCATTCAACATACAGACCTGCTCCCTCTTCTCTAGGTCCAAAGACCTTAAAAAACCTGGAGCTAGAAAGCAGTAGACTGGAGGCTTCTACAGACTGTAGGATTCAAGGTGATATTTGCAGACTGGCTTTATGAGAGACAACACTGATCTACTAGGGGCTGGACCCTAGATTGGTTGCCAGGGCTTGTGTGTGAATCAACCCTAGAAGGAAAAATCTACCATCAAACAGAGGAGCAGGCCTAACAGTACTTTGAGCTGCTAGAAGTAAGCGGGAAAGGAAGAGAAAGAGTAGAATGTTGGTGCATCTTCTCCTCCCCAAGAGCCTGAGTATGATAAGAAGTTGGATTTTAACGGTGGGGGAGCTGGGCTGGGGAAAGGTAATATAAGTAAACCCACCACAAAACAACCTAAACATGAGACCTGGCTGTGTGTCTGCACACTTCCTCAGGGAGACGGCAAGTGAAAATGTAATTGAATAAATGAAAGGAACCACTATTTGGTGTGTTCCTCCTATGGACCCAATTTATTTAATCCTCTAAACAGTCTTTTTGGGAAGACATTGATTTTGCCCATTTTTGTGGATGGGAAGACTGAGACTCATTAATTTGTCCAATGTCAAACAGCTGGTGTTAGTAGAGCCTAGAATCAAACCCAGCTTGTAAAGCCCTTGTTCTTTAAGCCACTAAATTGTAACCTATAATCCTGTATGCACTAACAGGAGTTTTCAGTGACCTTGAAAACACAGCAGATTACTATAAGTACTGTAATAAATCCCTTACATTCCTGCCTCTAGCATGGTTTAGGGAGTGCCACGGCTTGATGTAGCTGGAGTCACCTTGTCAGAGCATCTGTTCATACAGAAACTGGGTTTCCTGCAGGCCCCAGGTGCTGCAGAGGATTCCTCAAACCCTATAGGGTATCTCTCCCTACTGGCTGCTCTCCATTTTGCTTGTTACCCTGACTCCCCCTCTTCAGCCAGAGCAGTCTTTATAACTAAAGCTGCCAGCCTGGTTCATCTTTCCTGACAACGTGCATCTCCTGCTCTCTGATGACCTTTGTGCTTGGCTCCTGCCCTCAGCCTGAATGTCTTCTAGGAGGCTGAATCCCAGCTTTGAGTCCTGCCCAAGGGCCAGTCTTGGCTCAGCCCTACCTCATTCTCTCCAATTCTTCATTTATAAAGTGCCAAAAAGATTTGACCTGTAATTCATTAGCCAGCTTTACATGGCCAGGACTGAGTGAGTGCCTCCTTACACTTTATATCCTATGTGCCTCCCTTGCCTTGCCATAGTCCCAGCCTTGCAGCTTTAGGTAATTCAGATGTGGATTAGCCATTTCCCAGTTCTAACTCATACAATCCAACCTCTGCCACCTTCCCTTCCCCCTTCCTTTATTCCATCCTAACTAGTTCAGCCTTAGTCAAGGCTGGATAGACTGATACTGCTTTGTTTCCCCAGGAAACAACCAACCAACCCCAGTATTCTGGTAATTTTGACAATGGTCTATATGAAATTTATTTTGACTGGCATTTAGATTCATGAGTTAAGCTTCTGCCTACCGTATGTATTAGAGTACAATCAGAAGAGCAGAACCACTAAGATAAAGATTATGTATATATGTATTTTAAGGGATTTATTATAAGGCTCTGACTGCATGCCATTGTGGGAGCTTGTTAAACAGTCTCTAAGGCTGTTGTCCTTGCATCTAATGCTGGAGCTTGAAGTCTGCAGGGCAGGCACTCGGGAAGGGAAGATGGATGTAAAATGTGGGAGACCGAGGACACAGTGGAGCCAACAAGCACGAGCTGGAACCGACGAGGATGGCCTAGAACCCATGTCAGTCTCTCACCACCTCCAGCTTCGATGACGTGGGTGTCCTGCAGAAGAAGCTGGTGTCCTTCCTCACAGAGTTAAATATGCATCTGGCCCAGGAATTAGAGAAGCTCAAGGATGATCCTGGGGAAGGTGGAGCAGCTGCAGGCCTGGCTAAAGGCCTGACTGCTGCCCACACCGAGGTGAGCCAGCAGATACATGACAGCAAGTGTGAACTGCAACAGCACTTGGTGACACAGCACCAACCTTCCAAGTGTAAAAACAATATGCTGCTGCTTCACTTCTGCCCTTCAGTTACCAGGCAGAATGTCTCTTGTGGCCCATCTTACTGGAAGAGAGCTCTGGAAAAAATAGCCTAGCCAAGGTGACACATTACGAAGCCACCCTACCATGAATCAGCCCCCAAGGGCCTCACTGCTCACCTGAGGATAACTCAATAAAACTATGTTGCTGAATATGCAAAACTGAAGACCATGGATTTCATGGTGATTCCAGCAAGTGCAGAGATTCTATGAAGCCCACCCAAAACTTGCTGGTCCTGGCTATTTTTGTGTTGTTTATTCAAGTATTGAGAACCTGGCCTGTGGTAGGCACTGTACTTAATACTGGGATACAGAAATGCAAAAGACATGGCCCATGCAGTTTTATTAAATGAATCAATATATTACAAATGGTGAATGAATTTCCAACTTTATCATGGAATTTAATGCTGAAAGTATAGTATTCAGGAAATTCTGGGAGGACAGCCCTTTTGTGAACCTTGTTTGGGGCACAGTAGGAATTGGAAATAATTTAGTTTCTATCTCTAAGCTGTTCTATTTAAAAATTATTTTTAAATAATTTTTTTGTCCCACTTACATGCTTAGTGTTTCTTTTGGGAATGGTTTGGTGGTAACAGTGTTGAATGCCTCTGAGAAACTGGGATAGTGGGTGGCAAGATCAAGGTCACTTCTGTCCAGGGACCCTGGGCGATTCACGTCCCTAGGCCGCGGGGGATGGGGATTGGCTGAAGGCTGAGGCTCTGGGTGCTCGGCACCGTCCGGACCCCTTCGACCTGCTGGTGAGCCCGCCAGGGGGCGCTGGGGCGAGAAAGCCTGTAGTTCCCGGCTGCGGTCACCCACTGGGGCCCTGAAGGTACCGCCTGTCACCCATCACCCCTGGCCTGGCTAGCTGGGGCGTGGTTTCTGCCCGGCGCAAACCCTGTATCTGGGCTAGACCCAGAGGGAAGCCGAGTCCCCCTCTTCAAATAGTGGTAAAACTGGCAAAACTGAACCGGTGTTAAATTACGGAGCTCTCCCAGGGTGAGGGCGGGGCTCGACGACCTAGGACGTTGGAGGGAAGCCAGGTGTTGCCAAGGGTCAGTTTACTCCAACGCCTCAGAGAAATTCCGATGGAGCCCTCTGGGCTGCACAACCTTGGAAATGCCCACTGGGCGGCCCCGAATCTCAGCTGATTTTCCCAAACCTTGCTCCGGGTCCAAGGTGTTTTCATTGGCGCCTTCCCGGAGGATGTGTGGTGGGGGTGGTTCCGCCCAGACCGACGAGCCTGCCCGTTGGACTCGAAGATCAAGGAACCGCCCCTCTGGACCCTCCAGGAAACCAAGACGACCACCTAATTTGTTTCTTTTTTGTTTCAGGCCACGTAAACTCTTAGTAAATGCAAATGAGTATTTTACTGAACTGCAATTGAAAGAAGAAGCATTATAGAAAGAAAAGAACACACAAAATGACAGAATTATTAAAAGAGAAGAAAGACATTATTTTGTGGCTGAAAAGCTGAACCAGCAATTCAGGAAATGGAATTCGTATTTAGAAACGTACCACATACAAAATCCGAAGTGGGTGGTTTACAGATGATTAAGGAATGCTAATTTACAGTAAATTACGTCCTTAAGAGGGTATACACATTAGTTGTACTTTGATGGTTATGCGACAGTCTGACGTAGGTACTGATTTGTTGTGTGTGCGCTAGTGTTCTATGCTCACCTCCACTTTAGAATGGGAGTACCAGAGTGTCATTATTAATTGGATTTTAGGTATTACCACCTTGCTTTTGACTGTGGTTACCAGCTGTGCTCCAGGTTCGTCCTGGTTCCCTGATGTGTGTTTCTTGTTCTGCCTGGATCCTGATTCTCCGGAACCAGGTCCACTGTGATCCTCAGACTCTCAACAATTATGCTCCACCAGGCCGTACCACTGCCCCACTAGTCCATTTGATCTGCCCTCATCCTAGAATATCCTAAGTCTAAACCCTCGTATCTGCCCAGGGCAGGTAGGAAGATTTTATTAACTACTAGTTTTTGTGTGTGTGTTTTTTTAAAATTATTGATTATTTGGTTTGACAAGGCACTTAGGCTCCCTGAGCGGTGCCTTAGCTGGAAAATAAGGATAGTAATACTTGCTATGCTCCCAGCCTTATATTTTCAATCAGGTGCGGTGGCGCAGCCTGCAATCCCAACACTTGGGGAGGCCAGCGGGAGGGGCGGGGGGCAGGGGTTGAGGGGGCGGGGCGAGGATCGCTTGAACCCAGGAACAGGAGTTCCAGCCTGAGCAACAAAGCGGGACCCCCTATCGCTACAAAATTTGTTTTTAAATTAAAAGGGCGTGGTGGCGCGAGCCTTGTAGTCCCAATTACCCTGGAGGCTGAGGCCCAGGAGGACGAGGCTGCAGGGAGCCATGATTACGCCACTGCACTCCAGCCTGGGCGACAGAGCGAGACCTTGTCTCAAAATCTGTGAGGTTTAAAGGTTGTGTGAAAATATGTTGGAAATTGTAAAGAACTACACAAATGTAAAGTTTTCCTGCAATGATAATGACTTTGAAACGGAGTCTCGCTCTGTCACCAGGTTGGAGTTCAGTGGCGCAATCTCGGCTCACTGCTACCTCTGCCTCAGCCTCCCGAGTAGTTAGGATTACAGGCGCGCGCCACCACACCCAGTAAGTTTTGTAGTTTTAGCAGAGATGGGGTTTTACCATGTTAGCCAGGATGGTCTCGATCTTTTACCTCGTGATCTGCCCGCCTTGGTCTCCAGAAGTGCTGGGATTACAGGCGTGAGCCATCGCGCCCAGCCTTTCCTGCGATTATTACAGTCATCAAGATTAACCTAGAGATGGTGCAAAATTTAAGCTTCCCCAAAAATGTTCGCTAACCTTTCTCATACTGTTAGACCATTACAGGATATAAATAGCAAAGTCAGCTGGAATCGTAATTAGAGGTTCGATTTCTCTTGGGCTAGAGGTTTTTTCTGCCATTCTGATGAACGCTAAAGGAAGGGAGCAAGGTCGGCGGGGTTTGGCCGAGGGGCGGGGTGAGGACCGCGCAGGCTCAGCTCCTAGGCTGGAAGAGGAAGTCGTGAGTGCCGGTGTCTACGGCCACCATGGTGACCAGATCGACTTCCGCCCGACCCGCCCACCTCTACCTGCCCCCTCACCCCGCGAGAGGCACCATGGCAACCAGACTTCTGCGTCCCGGAAGCAGGTCTCGCAGGTCGCTACGGTTGGGGGAAAAGCGGCGGACGCCGTCCCCATCCTGAAGGGGACTCGAAAATGTACAGCCAGCGGTTTGGCACCGTACAGCGGGAGGTTAAGGGCCCCACTCCCAAAGTGGTGATCGTGGTAAGCACAGGATGTGTGTGCTGGACCCTACAGCTTTCTCCATCTCTGCGCATCCCAGACCTGGCCGAGCCCATCTCGGCTCCCGAACAGGGCTTTCTCGAGGGGAACAGGTGCCGCCTGATGCGGTGGGTTGAATTTTGAAAAAAGGAAGGTCGCTGATCTCTCACCCACTCATCCCCGTCTATTTTCATCCTGACAGCCTTTCATCTGCCTCCAAAGTTATAATATTTAAGGTCTGTTTTTGGAGAATCACCACTAGGGATCTTAGGGCTTTTCAGTCTGCAAGACACCGAAATGAGATCTGTTCCCTATGCAGTGGCAAAAGTGTTATGGAAAGGGCACTCGGCCCAGAGACAGATCTGGGGGCAAGGATGGCCTATGATTAGTGGCTGGTCTTTCACTCCTAGAAAAATCGTCTGGGGAATGGGAATTAGGCTGTGAGTGGTTATAGCACCCAACCCCATTCCTGTGCCAACTCAACTAGTAACCGTTGCTGGACAGAGGTGTCCCTTCAGACCTAGGAAAAACCCAGGTGCCTGCCTTTAAGGCTGGAGTGGTGGTAGTAGGCCAGGGAAATGTGCTTGCTGCAGAATTTGATGGTTCCTGCTGAGAACCCCAGACACTACTGGTCCACGCGTGTAGATTCCTTTGTTTCTACAAACTAGTTTCTACCCACCAGAAAACTGCCATGTAGGCAGAGTTATTGCTTGAGCCCCTGCTGTGTGCGCAGTATTGTGGGAGATACAGGGGTAAATATAGTGATCCTGGAAAGTTAACCCTTTATTGAAGCCTGATTCCTCCCTTCAAGGAGCATATACAGGTTAAATATCCCTTATCTGTAATGCTTGGGACCAGAGATGTCTAGGATTTCAGTTTTTTTTTTTTGATTTGGGAGTATTTACATAATACAATATCTTGGGGAAGGGACCCAAGTCTAAATACATAATTTATATTTCATTACTCCAAAGGTAATTTTATTTTCATCTTGGGGATGCAATATGTGTTGTTTTCTTGAGTTTTGACTGTGACCTTTCACATGAGATCAGTTGTGGAATTTTCCACTTGTGTCATCATGTTGGTGCTCAAAAAGCTTCAGATTTTGGAGCATTTCAGATTTCAGATTTTCAAATTAGGGTTGTTCAACATGTAATCCAACTGCAAAAAAACCTTATGCGTAATGAAACCACTAAAGGTTAACATGGTAAATGATGTGCTATATTGTTAGTGATGTCAGTTTATGGAAGAAAGATCAGTGGTACCGTTTTATTATGCTCCACAGTGTACTCAGCAAACTTCAGTCAACCTATAGACCTGTTCCTTTAGGTCCGAGTACTGTAAGATCTGGAGCTGGAAAGCAGTAGATGGGACACTTTAGTGGGCTGTAGGGTTCAAGGTGATAATTTTAAACAAACTTCATGAAGGACAGAAACTGATCTGTAGGTTCTGTATCCAAACACAGGGCAAAGGGGCTGAGCCATTGTTGGGTGCTATTACTTGTGTTGGGAACCAATAAGGAACAGAAAACAAACAAAAACACTAAACCAGAGAAGTGGGCCTATTGAATACTTTACTTAAAAAGAATTAGGAAAAGGAAGAGGTTAGAGTTGGTGCATCTGCTCCTCTGGTGTTTGTGTATGATAAGAAAGATAGATGTTAGAGGTAGCAAAGTTGTGTTGCAAGAATTAAAGCCACCAACAGATGAGACTTGGACCTAAACAATTTCTCAGGAGAAACCTGTGAAAAACGTAATGTCTGAAGTAATAGTATATCAAAAGGACCAGCTATTTGATGAATGCCTCTTAGGAGTCCATTAGGAGGATACTTATTTTGCTCATTTGACAGGTGAGAAAACTAAGATTCAAAGAGATTAAGTAACTTGCCCAATTCAGTTAGTAGTGGACAGAGGACTTTTGGTGTGGGAAGGACCATCCTAGGACCAGAATCAAACGTAGGATGTAAAGCATTGTTCTTTAAGACAACCAAAGTGTAAATTGTAATCCTAATAACTAATTTGAGATGCTACAGTAAGAAAAGCCTTCAGTGACCTTGAAAAACCATAGTAGTTAGTAAAATATCATGTGTTCTCCTGACTTTAGCATGGTTTGCTGCTGCAGTGTCCAATAGGTAGCCACTAGTCACACATAGCATTTGAGCACTTGAAATGTGCCTAGGGTTACATATTGACAAGATAATATTTTGGATATATTGGTTAAATAAAATATATTATCAAAATTAACTTCCCCTGTTTCTTTTTACTTTTTTAAATGCAGCCACTTGAAAATTTAAAATTACGTATCTGTTTGCATTATATTCCTATTGACTGGTACAGATTTTGAACAATGCCAAGACTGTGTCGAGATCAGCATTACCTTTTTAGAGAACTCCAGGTCATACCCCTAACTTATCAAGAAATTGGGTCCTTCCCAGACCAAAAGTCCTGCACATGATGGCCAAGCCTTAAACAGCTTCCTGATCCCTTGGGTACTGTTCATGCTGTTTCTCACCTCCTCAACCAAAATGTACCTCAGCCTTCTGTGACCCTCCTCTGCTTTATTTTCACAGATCTATATTCATAAAATGTCATCAGTATTGGAGAACAGTAATCTAATTAGTTGGCTCTAGGCTCCAAATAATTCTGATGTGGATTAGCCATTTTCTTTGATATAACCCCTAACATCATCTTCTGTTTCCTTACCACCCCAGGTTTGCCTTATCTTGTTCAGCTAAATCTAGGTACCAATATGCATGTGCTGAGCTGTGAATTTTTTCATTAAGCTGTCTTCAAATATTGATTTTCTTTCCTCAAGAGACTTCATTACAAACACCTAACCCTAATATTCTGGTAATCCTGATGCTGATATTCTAAATGTAAATGATCAGACTGACTCTCTCTGCCTCTTAAGAGTTTTATTTTTATGAATCAGCACCACAGTGTTACACAACTTAACCAAGAATTACTGATAAAACTGTTCCTGAAAATACAAAACTCAAGACTATGGATTTTGTGGTGGCTCCAGGAGGTGCAGAAATGTCATCAAGCCCACCCAGCAACATTGTTTCATTCATTGACTTGTGCATTCATTTATTTATTCATTCATTCCTGTTGAGAACCTCACTGTAGTAGGCATTATGTTTAATGCTAGGAATACAGAAAGGAAAAAGATATGGTCTATGTGTTTTCAGTAGGTGTTTGTAATGAAGTCTCCTGAGGAAAGAAAATCAATGTATCTATATATATTTAAATAGTACATGCATTTCTAACTTTTTAGTGGACATTTCTGTAAAAACAATACATTTACAGAAAGTCAATAGTAGCCCAAAAGGTCAGGAACATAGTCTTTGCATTAAAACTTCTGGGCACCATAGAAATAGGAATACAGTTCTACCACCAGCCTTGTTTCTTTTCCTTCTATTCCCTTCTTTCTTTCTCCCTCATTTCATTTCCTCCTTTCTTCTTAGTAAAAAATCTTTCATTGTCACAACTCATTATATACATATACACACATATATATACATGTACACACACACACACACTATATATATATATACACATTTTCAATATTTGATGTGGTAACATGGTGTCCACTCATGAGACACAATGTGGAATGGTGGGTGGCAATGTCAAGGTCAGGAATTAGAAGACCTCTAATTCTTGTTTTATTTGCCCTATTTGAAGCAAGTTCAGCAAATCACTTAATGTCTCTGGGTTTATGAGTCCTGATCACATTTTTAACTTTGTAATTCCATCAACTTTTTTTCAAATGGCACTTTAGAAATATTGGAGACTGTTCTGATGACATCTTAGGTATAGGCTCAGAGAAGGAAACAAGTTACTCTTTAGGTGCATAAGTTGTATTCAGTTGTAGCAGGATGTATTAGTTTTTTATAACCTATTTTAGTATGAGTATTGAGTGAGAGCATAACTAATTGAAAATATGCAGTTGATTCTTGGCTTATAAGTGATAGTTGGTTTTTGTTTTCAGAGAGCCAAGACTCCTAAAGGCCAAAGGGCTGAGCAACATCTAGAAAGAATCCGACGCAGCCATCAGAAGCATAATGCTATTTTGGCTTCCATTAAGTCAAATGAGCGGGATCGCTTGAAAGTTGAGTGGGACCAGCACCATGACTGCAAGTTTTTGGACAACCTTGTGCGAGCAAGAATCAAGGATGCCGTGCAAGGGTTTATCATTAACATTGAAGAAAGACGAAATAAGTAAGGTTCACAGACCTGGGACCCAAACTATGTAATATTCCTACAATTTGAGATTGGCCAGTCAAAAATCAAATTTAGGGAGGCTCATGGCTGAGCTGTTTATATTAAAATCAATAACTATTGTTGGTTAATATTTTTAATATTTTTACTTGTGATAGCCTATGTTTTGATGGAAAATAAAACATTGTTTCATGTTGCATTTTAATTGAAATCTTCATTTTGTTCTTTTGTTAAAAATATTTATTTCATATGTCATTTGTATGTGATCAAATAAAATATGGTACAATTGGCTGGGTGTGGTGGGTCATGCCTATAATCTCACCACTTTGGGAGGCTGAGGTGGGAGGATTGTTTGAGCCCAGGAGTTTGAGACCAGCCTGGGCAATGTAGTGAGACCCCATCTCTGCAAAAAAATTTTTTTTAAATAACTGGGTGTAGTGTAGTCCCAGCTGTTCAGGAGGCTGAGGTGGGAGGATCATCTGAGCCCAGGAGGTCAAGGCTGCAGTGAGCCATGATCACACTGCACTCCAGCCTGGGTGACAGAGTGAGACCCTATCTCAAAAAAAAAATAATAATAACTAGTCTTATTTTATGGAAGACCATAATGATCTTTCTCTTCTTACAAAATTTATTAGACATATAATTCTGAAATTGAATATAACAAAAATTAGTAAAATGTAGCATGACAGTTCTTTTTTTCTTTTTTTGGCTTTTTGTTTCAGGCTACGTGAACTTTTAGCATTAGAAGAAAATGAGTATTTTACAGAAATGCAATTGAAGAAAGAAACCATTGAGGAGAAAATAGATAGGATGAGAGAGAAAACTAAATTACTAAAAGAGAAGAATGAAAAAGAGAGGCAGGATTTTGTAGCTGAAAAGCTAGACCAGCAATTCAGGTAAT
Organism: Sapajus apella; assembly: GCF_009761245.1. Taxonomy (NCBI): domain Eukaryota; kingdom Metazoa; phylum Chordata; class Mammalia; order Primates; family Cebidae; genus Sapajus; species Sapajus apella. The sequence goes on along the minus strand of NW_022437049.1, from coordinate 3,219,835 downwards.
GAAATCAGAAAACACACAAACAGAATCCAAAGTTGGTACATTAAAATAGATTTAAGAATGCTAATTTAAAGTAAATTAGTCTTAAGATGATTTACACAGTACTTGTAACTTTAAGTCTTGGCAGTGTATTACATATCATTGAATAATACAGTGTGTGCTTGAGAACTATGCCCTAATGTTCTGTGTTTGCTTCTCAATTAGAATGGAAGTTATTAAATGAGATTTTGTTACTGAACTTGGTATTAACCTCAGCCTTGCTTTTGGCAGGAAGTGCTTCAAAACCCCCTATGCGAAGGAATCTTTGGTAAAGTTGGACTCTCTTCCTACTGCTATAGTCTCTACCTATGCTGAATGTGTGCTTGGTTCTCTGGGGATTTTGTTGTCATTTTCTGAGACAGGGTCTTGCTCTGTCACCCAGGCTAGAGTGCAATGGTGTGATCATGACTACAACCTCTGCCTCATGAGCTCAAAGTGATCCTCCTGCTCCAGCCTCCCGAGTAGCTGGGACTACCAGCATGTGCCACCGTGCCCAGCTAATTTTTTGTAGAGATGGGGTTTTGTCATGTTGCGCAGGCTGGTCTTGAACTCCTGGACTCAAGCGGTACACCCACCTCAGCCTCCCAAAGTATTGGGATTATAGGCATGAGCCATCACGCTTGGCCCTCTCTTCTTTATTTTCTGTTTCCTTGCCTGGTATTCTGATCATTGGGGTCTGATCACCTGGATTTATAAGGCACTTCCTGACCCAGACCCATGGCGACCCTCAGTTTTCAGATCCCTGGACTTTACTGTACTCAGTCTGGTCCTGTGCTTGTCTCCATATCCCTTTTCATTGTGCTTTTCCATCTTAGGATACCCTGAATCCATACCCTGATAGACTACCCACTACTGTGCACTTACAGAGGGAAGATTTCTGTGGGAGTACCCAAGAGTGATCCTCTGAGATGGTCTATAGTGTTATATAATCAGGAGCTTGGCAGATGCTTTTAATTTCACAAAGATATTTTTTACCTCTAAAGCAAAAATATACTAAAAAGTCTCAATGTCTTTTTTTTTCTTTTTCTTTTTTTGTAGGTCTCAATGTCTTATATCTCTCCCTAGAGCTACAGCTTTTAGAACAAGAGCTATTATATATTTATAATGTTTTTGTAATTCCTCAGTTGTGTTTTCAGTGCTTCTGATACTTCTAAGAGTATAAACATTAAGAATTGGGCTGGGCATGGTGGCTCATACCTGTAATCCCAGCACTTTGGGAGGCTGAGGCAGGCAGATCACCTGAGGTCAGGAGCTTGAGGCCATCTGTCTAACATGGTAAAACCCTGTCTCTCCTAAAAATACAAAAAATTAGCTGGGTGTGGTGGCACACATCTGTAGTCCTAGCTACTTGGGAGGCTGAGGCAGGAGAATTGCTTGAACCTGGGAGGTGGAGGTTGCAGTGAGTCAAGATCGCACCACTGCTCTCCTGCCTGGGCAACAGAATGAGACTCGCTCTAACTCAAAAAAAAAAAAAAAGAATTGCTGTTATTTGGCTGTGCACGTCAACTCACACCTATAATCCCAGCACTTTGATCGCTTGAGGCCAGGAGTTTGAGACCAACCTGGGCAACATAGTGAGACCTTACCTCTACAAAAAATAAAAAAATTAGCCAGGCATGGTAACATGTGCCTCTAGTCTTAGCTACTCGGGAGGCTGAGACAGGAGGATCACTTGAGCCCAGGAGTTCGAGGTTGCAGTGAGCTGCAATTGCAACACTGGACTCCAGCCTGGACAACAGACTGAGACGCTGTCAATTAAAAAAATAATTCCATTATGCATCTCAGGATAGTTTGTTCATTTTTTCCCTTTATTCTCTTCTTTTTTAAAATTTTTGTGGGTACTTAGTAGGTGTATATATTTATGGGGTACATGAGATGTTTTAATATAGGCATGCAATGTGAAATAAGCACATCATAGAGAGTGGGGTATCCATCCCCTCAAGCATTTATCTTTTGAGTTACAAATAATCCAGTTATACTCTAAGTTATTTTAAAATGTACAATTAAGTTATTATTGACTATAGTCATCCTGTTGTACTGTCAAACAATAGGTCTTATTCATTCATTCTTTTTTTTGGTACCCATTAACTGTCCCCACCTCCACCCCCAATCCCCCACTATCCTTCCCAGCCTCTGGTAACTATCTTTCTTTATCTCCATGAGTTCAATTGTTTTGATTTTTTTATCCCACAAATATGTGAGAATATGCCATGTTTGTCTTTCTGTGCCTGGCTTACTTCGCTTAATGACCTCCAGCTCCATCCATGGTGTTACAAATGACTGGATTTCATTCTATATTATGACTGAATAGTACTTCATTGTGTATATGTACCACATTTTCTTTATCCATTCATCTGTTGATGGACACTTAGGTTGCTTCCACATCTTAGCTATCATAAACAGTGCTACAGCACACACAGGAGTGCAAACATCTCTTTAATATACTGATTTTCTTTCTTTGAGGTCTGTACCCAGCAGTGGGATTGCTGGATCTATGGTAGCTCTATTTTTAGTTTTTTGAGGAACCTCCAAACTGTTCTCCATAGTGGTTGTATTACATTCCCACAGTGTATGAGGGTTCCCTTTTCTCCACATCCTCACTAGGATTTGTTATTCCCTATCTTTTGGATGTAAGCCATTTTAGCTGGGGTGAAATGATATCTCACTGTAGTTTTGATCTGCATTTCCCTGATGATCCATGACGTTGAGCACCTTTTCATATGCCTGTTTGCCGTTTTTATGTCTTCTTTTGAGGAATGTCTGTTGAAATTTTTTGCCCATTTTTTGATGGGGTTGTTAAATTTTTTTCTTATAGAGTTGTTTGAGCTTCTGGTTATTAATCTCTTCTCAGAGGAGTAGTTTGCAGATATTTTCTCCCATTCTGTGGGTTGCCTCTTCACTTTGTTGATTGTATCTTTTGCTATGTAAAAGATGTGATCCCATTTGATACGGCCCCAGTAGTCCATTTTTGCTTTGGTTGACTGTGCTTGTAGGGTATTGCTCAAGAGATCTTTTGCCCAGACCAATGTCCTAGAGATTTTCCCCCAATGTTTTCTTGTAGTAGTTTCATAGTTTGAGGTCTTAGATTTAAGTCTTGGATCTATTTTGATTTGATTTTTATATATGATGAAAGATAGGTCTATTTTCATCCTTTGATTTGACTTTTATAGATGATGAAAGATAGGGCCTATTTTCATTCTTTGCATATGGATATCCAGTTTTCCCAGCATCATTTATTGAAGAGATTGTTTTTTCCCCAGTGCATGTTCTTGGCTCCTTTGTCAAAAATGAGTTCACTGTATATTTGTTTCTGGGTTCTCTATTCCTTTTCTTTGGTTTATGTGTCTGTTTTTATGCTAGTACTATGCTGTCCAGTTTTGTTATTTTTGCTTAGAATAGCTTTGGTTATCTATCTATATCTATCTGTCTAACGTATCTATCTATCTATCTATCTATCTATCTATCTATCTATCTATCTATCTGAGACAGGATCTCATTCTGTTTTCTACGCTGTAGTGCATTTACAGGATCTCAGTTCACTGCAACCTCTGCCTCCCAGGTTAGGTTCAAGCAATTCTCCTGCCTCAGTCTCCCAAGTAACTGGAACCACAGGTGCGTACCACCACACTCAGCTAATTCTTCATTTTTTTTTAGTAAAGACAGGGTTTCACCATGTTGCCCAGGCTGGTCTCGAACTCCCAGTCTCAAGTGATCCACCCGCCTTCGCCTCCCAAAGTGCTGGGATTACAGGCATGAGCAACTGTTTTTTTCTATCTCTGTGAAGAATGTCATTGGTATTTTGATAGGGATTGCATTGAATCTGTAGATTGCTTTGGGTGGTATAGATATTTTAATAATATTGATTTTCTAATTCAAGAACATGGAATATTTTTCAATTTTTTGGTGTCCTTTTCAATTTCTTTCATTGGTGTTTTATAGTTTTCATTGTAGAGATTTTTCACTTCTTTGGTTAATTCCTAGGTATTTAATGTTATTTGTGGCTATTGGAAATGGGATTACTTTTTAAATTTCTTTTTCATGTTGTTCACTGTAAGCACAGAAGTACTATTGATTTTTGTATGTGGATTTTGTATCCTGCAACTTTACTGAATTTGTTTAGCAATTCTTAGAGTTTTCTTGTGGAGTCTAGGTTTTTCCAAATGTAAGATCATGTCATCTGCAAACAAGGATAATTTGACTTCTTACTTTGCAAATTTGGAGGCCCTTTATATCTTTCTCTTGTGTGATTGCTCTAGCTAGGACTTCCAATGCTATGTTGAATAATAGCAGTGATGGCGCATTTTGCCCCTTTTTTCAGACACATCTCTGAGCGCCATGATCACATGATATGACCCATGGAATGCCCTAAATTATCCATTTCGTCTGTCTTTTAATTTTAGAATAACTAAGATTTTTATATTCAGAAGGGATTTTTAAAGTCCAAATATTACTTGGAAGTGTTTAAAACATAGCCATTAGCATTCCTTCATTCAGTAAATACTTTTGAGCTCCTACGTTATGCTGGGCTCTGTGAGAGTGATTGTCACTTAAGTTGTCAGGTCATCTAGTTTAAGTGGGGCATGGTGTGTATCATGTTAAGCCAGATTGAGGAACGGATGGTCCAAAAATACCTGAGTTAAAATCTGGTAGAATACAGAAGGAATACAAGAGTTCATTTTTCATAGCACTCAAAATCTGAGTAGACCAGAAATACGAAGGTCAACAGATGTGAAAAGCAGCAAAATGAGTTCTGTGGAAGGATCAAGACATGGTGCAGAGAAAGCTTCTTCCATTTGCTCTTTCTGCTGTGAAGTTGCTATTAATAATATGGACAGCCCTAAATCCTAAACCCTCCTACTAGAGGCCAGAAGGAGAAGTAAGCCGTTGCAGTGAGTAGTGGATACAAGTTGCAGATGCAGCTGCTAAAAGTAAATTCAGACTGTGAAAAGGAGAGGGAATAGGAAGTTTCAGGGCCTGGGGAGCTGCTGAAGGAGGGCAGTGAAGAAAACCCAGAGTAGTAATGCATAGGGCCAGAAGCGACTTGCCACTCTCCTCAGCTTGTAGATGGATAACTGAGTTCTATAGGTAGGGATTTGTCTAGGTCTTAAGCTTGAGGTGACCAAAAGAGGATTAGACTTGGATTTTCAAGCCTGCATAAAGCATGCACCCATACCCTGTCCTTCATGGGATTTAGACATCCTTGCTACTGGCTGCTGGGGGGAAAAGATGCTGTGGGGGGAAAATGGTATATTAGCCAAGTGACTCTCAGTGAACCATCCGTATATTTTCTATTCCCTAGTAAATTTCTCTCAATGTATTAAGAAAAATGAATAGTTCATAAGCAATTGTGCTTTTAAAATTTATGGATTTAGCAACATTTTACAGATTTCACTTGTATAACTGAGTTTTTGCTAGTTAGATAAATTGTTAAAAATTTTAAAGAAACAAATGTATCCTATAGTAATGTAATTTATCTGAAAACAAATTGTTTTCAGTGTTTTTAATACAACACTGCCAACTCCTCAATATGGATAAGCAAACATACTGTTGAGTAAGGATGTGTTGTTAGACCCTATTACTGAAAATATCATTGAGGCTTTAATACATATATTAATATAAAGCAGAATAATTTTCCTCTTTCTTCTTTTTCTTGTGTGTTTTTTTTGTATTCCATTGCAATAAATATACCACAGTTTATTTGTTCTCTTGGTGACAGTCATTTCAGTTATTTTCAGTGTGGGACTCTTATGAATAAAATTATGATGAATATACATGTCTTCTGATGGCATATGCATTCAATTCTCTTTGATATATTCAGTGACATTCGTAGAATATTTGATACATGGAATAGATCATTTTTAGTGCTCCTTATCTTCTATACAGCAAAATTATTTTCAGCAATAATAATGAAATGAAATGGATAATAATGACAAGAAAAAAATTACCAGTGGTTTTGTTTGTTTTGTTTTTAATTTAAAATAATTATAGATTTACAGAAAGTGCAGAGATGGTGCAGAGATCCCATATACCCTTCACCTAGTTTCCTCCAGTGGTTACATCTTTCGTAATTGTAATACATTATTAAAACAAGGAAACTGACAGTGGTACAAGGTGTGTGTTTAGTTCTGTGCCATTTTATCACCTGTGGATCCGTGTAACCACCGCTACAATCAAGATACAGAACTATTCCATCACCGCAAACATCTGCATGTTACCTCTCTCTAGTCTTGCCCACTACTCTCACCCCCATAATTCCTAACCCTGACAACAACTAATCTCTATTTCCATAATTTCATTATTTTAAGAATGTTGTGTAAATGGAATCACACAATATGTGATCTTTTGAGATTGGCCTTTTTCACTCAACATAATGCCTTTAAGGTCCATCCAAGTTGTTGGAGGTATTGCTGGTTTGTCTTTTATATTACTGAGTAGTATTTCATTACATGAATGTACCTCAGTTTGTTTAAACTATTCACTTATTGAAAGACATTTTGTTTGTTTCTAGTTTTGCTCTACTATAAGTACATCTGACAGGAACATTTGTGTACAGGTTTTTGTGTGAGCATATGTTTTCATTTCTTTAGGCAAATTATCATATATTATTGCTGGATCATATGTAATTTTTTAAATAAATGATGTACTATTTTCTAGAGTAGCTGTACCATTTTACAGTCTCGCCAGCAGTAGATGAGGTCCAGTTTTTCCACATGCTCCTTTTGGTGGTGGCGTCATTTATGTTTTGTTTTTGTTTTTTTTTAGCTGTTCTAATAGGTGTGCTGTGATATCTCATCATGGGCTTAATTGGCATTTACCTAATGGCTGCTGTTGTTGAGCAACTTTTCATGTGCTTATTTTCCATCTGTACATTTTCTTTGGTAAAATGTCTCGATATCTGTTGCCCATTTTCTAGTTAGATTTTTAGAATTTAGATTTTTTTAGCTGTTAAGTTTTTGTCCTTTTTTTTTTTTTAAGCTGTTAAGTTTTGATATATATATTTTTTGAGACAGAGTTTCACTCTTGTTACCCAGGCTGGAGTGCAATGTGCAATCTTGGCTCACTGCAACCTCCACCTCCTGGGTTCAAGCGATTCTTCTGCCTCAGCCTCCTGAGTAGCTGGAATTACAGGCATGCGCCACCACACCTGGCTAATTTTTGTATTTTTTTAGTAGAGACAGGGTTTCTCTATGTTGGTCAGGCTGGACCCAAACTCCCAACCTCAGGTGATCCACCCACCTCGGCCTCCCAAAGTGGGATTACAGGCATGAGCCACCGCGCCCTGCAAGTTTTGAGAATTCTTTATGTATTCTAGATAGAACTTATTTGTCCGATATGTGGGTTTTTTCCTAGTCTATACATTATCTTTTTTTTTTCATGTTTTAAATGGTTTTTCCTTTTTTTCACCATTCAGTAGTTCTGTCTCATTTATCCTATTGAAAGGATCTTGTACAGAGCAAAAGTTTTTAATATTAATGAAATCAAATTTGTCAATATTTCTTTTATGGATTGTGCTTTTGGTACATTATGAAATTTCTTTTTAAATACCCTGTAATTATACGCAGTTAATAATTAGACCCCAGATTAAGGTAGGCATTTCAAGGGTTTGTTTTGGGGTGTTTTTATTAATGAATATCCTGGGATGTATGGTCAGAATGCCTGTGAGTCAGAGGTAGTCTTGCATCTATCAGTTGATGGTGGAGGTGATACAGTGAGGCACCAAGAAATCCAAACTCCAGGGCCACACTGCCAGGTCTTCAGTCCCAGTTCTACCACATATTAAATGGATGAACTTAGATAAGACGCTTACTGCTCTGTGCTTCCATTTCCTCATCTGTAAACCAAGGATAATAAAAATAACAAAAATGAACTTGCAGTAATGTTCATTGCCATATTGGTTATTATAAAGATTACAAGAGTTCATACATGGTAAAGTGCTTAGAATAGAATCTGGCAGATAATAAGCACTTAATAACTTTTGCTAATAATATTCTTACTACTGGCTATGTGACTTGGGGAGACACTTGGGCTCCCTGAGTCTCCGTTGCTTTAACTCTAAGATAGGGATGATACCTGCTACCTATAAAGCATTCACAAACAGAAAGTTTTCCTCTTATCGATGATTGTTATCTTGAGAATAAATAGACATTTCATCCATCATTTAATTTAATTTTTTTTTTTAGAGATAGGGTCTTTCTTACTGACCTACAGTGCAGGCTGGAGTGCATTGGTATGATCCTAACTCAGTGCAGCCAGAAACTCCTGGGTTTGAGTGGCCTTCTTGACTCTGTCTCCCAAGTAGGTAGGACTACAGGCATGTACCACCATGCCTAACTAATTTTTTGAAAATTTTTATAGAGACAATGTCTCACTGTGTTGCCCAGGCTAGTCCTGGGCTCCAGCGATCCTCCTGCCTTGGCCTCCCAAAGTATTGGGATTACAGATATGAGTCACCATGCCTGGCCAGATATCCTGTCTATCAATAGTGAGCATCTCAGCATGGTGTGGTGGTTGATGCCTGTAATCCCAGCACTTTGGAAGGCTGAGGCATGAGAATCACTGCAGGCTAGGAGTTGGAGACCAGCCTTGGCAACATGGTGAGACCTTGTCTCTACAAAAAAAATTGTTTAGCCAGACATGGTGACACGTGCTTGTAGTCTCAGTTACTTGGGAGGCAATGGTGGGAAGATCAATTGAGGCCAGGAGTTCAAGGATGCAGTAAGCCATGATCATGCCACTGCATTCCAGCCTGGGCGACAGAGTGAGACCTTGTCTCTTAAAAAAAAGTGAGCATCGCTAAATGAGGGGTTCTCAAAGTCAAGTGAATAGGTCAGTCATTTGAGTTAATAGGTTGAGTTTTTGGTCCAAGGTCACACAGGAAATGGAGTCAGGCTGCCTTTGCCTGACTCCAGTTTCCATAGTCAGGCTGTGCCATCCTGGTGCCTGCCTCTCTGCTACTCCTTCATGTTTCCTATGCTCCGATGGGGGCCTGCATCCAGGTCTTTGATTTTTCTTGCTCCATTGTGTACAGATGGTGCCTCAATAGAGCAGTGATTCATGAAAGGCTGTGTTTTGTCTTTTTAAAATTTCCTTTTCAGGGAACACTGTCAGGAGCTCCGTGTTGAATTGTTTTGTATCCATCAGAAGAAGGTGTGTGAGGAGCGGAAAGCACAGATCGCATTTAATGAGGAGCTGAGGAGGCAAAAGCTGGTGGAAGAGCAGATGTTCTCCAAACTCTGGGAGGAAGACCGATTAGCCAAGGAAAAGCGAGAAGCCCAAGAGGAGAGGAGACAGAAAGAGCTGATGGAGAATACACGCCTGGGGCTGAATGCCCAGATCACCAGCATCAAGGCACAAAGGAAGGCACTACAGCTGTTGAAGGAAGAGGAGGCGCGCCTTGTGGTGGGCCTTTAAACTGCTTGTGATAGGGTGATCAACTCCATGGGTGGAGTACAGTTTGCAGGCCTGTTACCGTATAATTTGTCTGATGGCCTCGGCTGGTTTACAGGCACATTTCCATTTTTGGACTTTCAGTTTAATAATGTATTCAAATGTATGGTGAAGAGTACATAGAAGGGTCAAGTTTGGAAGGCCAACACACCCACAGGTGGAGAATGGTGGTGGGCAACAGGTTCTGGGATTAAAAGTGGCGTCTCTTTATACTTTTCTGTTTTTCAACTCTACAACTATTTATTACTTTAAAACCACACATGCCCAGGTAATTTTCATTTATTGCTGACTCAACTGTGAAAAGGCAAGTTTTATTTCTTACAGCCTCTCTAAATCTAGGTGTGTGTGTGTATTTCCAAAAATCCTTTATTCTCATCTCCTAAATCAAATGCACTAACTTGTCTTGTCCAACTGTACTGATGTTTTATCTTTATTATGATTCTACCTTAGGAAAGTAACAATGCACAGATTAAACATGAGAATGAACAGGATAAACTAAAGAAACAGAAGGCAAAGCAGGAAACTAGGACCATGTTGCAAAAGGCCCTACAAGAGAGGATAGAACATATTCAGCAGGAATACAGAGACGAACAAGACTTGAACATGAAGCTTGTGCAAAGGGCCCTTCAAGACTTACAGGAAGAGGCAGATAAAAAGAAACAAAAAAGAGTAAGACATTTCTTTCTTGCCTGCTACCTGCTGGAAGGGATTCCTTACTGAGTTCTCAGTCTTGTGGAAGACGGCTACAAATATGTAACAGTGCTACTTTGAGTGTGGTTCATGAGCCAACAGCATCAGCACCATCTGGGAAAATGTCAGAAATAGAAATTCACAGGCTCCAGAATCAGGATTTTCCAATCAAAATCATGACAGGGGCAGGAAATCTGTTTCAGCACACTCCCCCAGGTGATTCTGATGCTAACTAAAGTTTGAGAACTCCTGGAATTTGAGGAAGACATCACTGAGAAAGTGCCATTTGAGTTGGACCTTAAAGGATATGTAAAGTTTTGTCAGGCAAAAAAAGGAGGGAAAGGCATTCAGTATTGATTCGCTACCTGTCCCTTTGAAATTTGTGTTGAACTTTTAAGAGTGTTTTGTGGCAGGATGCAGTGGCTCATGCCTGTAATCCCAGCACTTTAGGAGGAGGAGGCGGGTGGATCACCTGAGGTCAGGAGCTTGAAACCAACCTGGCCAACATGTTGAAACCCCTTCTCCACTAAAAATACAAAAATTAGTCGGGTGTGGTGGCATGCACCTGTAATCTCAGCTACTTCAGAGGCTGAGGCAGGAGAATCGCTTGAACTTGGGAGGCAGAGGTTGCAGTGAGCCAAGATCACACCACTGCACTCCAGCCTGGTCTCAAAAAAAAAAAAAAAGTGTTTTGTTTCTCCCATAGGTCCTTTTTCTTTTTTTTTTTCACCTGGTTCTTAGTGTGCATGTGCTTTGTTTTTTAAGTAAACTTCTCTCTCTCTCTTTTTTTTTTTTTTTTTTTTTTTGAGACAGGGTCTCACTCTGTAACCGAGGCTGGAGTACGGTGGCATAATCATGGCTCACTGTAGCTTCCCCCTCCTGGGCTCCAGCAATCCTCCCACCTCAGCCTCTCGAGTAGCTGGGACTACAGATGCCCACCACCTAGGCAGGCTAATTTATGCATTTTTTGTAGAGACAGGGCTTCGCCAAGTTGCCTGGGCTGGTCTGGAGTGGGCTCCCACCTTGGCCTCCCAAAGTGCTGGGATTACAGGTGTAATCTAGTCACTGTGCCTGGATATACTTTTCATTTTGATATGATTGTAGATTCACATGCAGTTTTAAGAAATTATAGAGAGAAATTCCTTGTACCCTTTACTCTGGTTCCCTCAATGGTAATATCTTGCAAAACTATAGTACCATGCCAGTCAGGATGTTGACATCAAATCAAGATACTGAACATCCATCACCACCAGGCTATATTGCCTTAATATAGCCACATCTGCTTCCCTCTTGCTCCACCTTCTCCTTAACCCTGTTCTTTATTTCTATAATTTTATTTCAGGAATGTTATATTAGTAGAATGATATAGTATATAATTTTTTCAGATAGCTTTTCTCACTTAGCATAACTCTCAGGAGATTTATCCAGCTTTTTGGATCTATCAATAATTGTTTCTTGGCCGGGCGCGGTGGCTCAAGCCTGTAATCCCAGCACTTTGGGAGGCCGAGGCGGGTGGATCACGAGGTCAAGAGATCGAGACCATCCTGGTCAACATGGTGAAACCCCATCTCTACTAAAAACTACAAAAAATTAGCTGGGCATGGTGGCGCATGCCTGTAGTCCCAGCTACTCAGGAGGCTGAGGCAGGAGAATTGCTTGAACCCAGGAGGCGGAGGTTGCGGTGAGCCGAGATCGTGCCATTGCACTCCAGCCTGGGTAACAAGAGCGAAACTCCGTCTCCAAAAAAAACAAAATATAATTGTTTCTTTTTATTATTTACTTATTTATTTATTTTTAGCCAGTCTGGCTCTGTCACTCAGGCTGGAGTGCAGTGGGGTGATCTCAACTCCCTGCAGCCTTGACTTACCGGGCTCAATTGACACTTCCGCCTCAATCTTGTGAGTAGTTGGGCCTACAGGCACAAGCCACCATTTTGAGCTAATTTTCTTATTTTTTGTAGAGATGGAGTCTCACTCTGCTGCCCTTGAACTCCTGGGCTTAAGTGATTCTCTTGCCTTGGCCTCCCAATGTGTTGGAATTACAGGAATGAGCCACTGTGCCCAGACTTCTTTTTATTTTTTCTGTTTATTTATTTATTTGAGACGGAGTTTTACTCTTGTTGCCCAGGCTGGAGTGCAATGACATGATCTCGGCTCACCACAACCTCCGCCTCTCAGGTTCAAGCGATTTTCCTGCCTCAGCCTCCTGAGTAGCTGGTATTACAGGCGTGCGCTGCTGTGCCCAGTGCTTTAAGTAGAGATGGGCACATCTCTACTTAAAGATGTTTCTCCATGTTGGCCAGGCTGTTCTCACACTCCCAATCTCAGGTGACCCACCTGCCTCAGCCTCCCAATTTATTATTGAGTAGCATTCATGGTATAGATTTACCACAATTGGTTTAGCCATTCACCTGTTGAAGGACATTTGAGTTGTTTCCAGTCTATGACTATTATAAGTAAAGCTGCTATATTCATTTGAGTACAGGGTTTTCTGTGAACACAAATTCTCACTTCTTTTTTTTTTTTTTTTTTTTATAGAGTCTCACGCTGTCACCCAGGCTGGAGTGCAGTGGCATCGTCCCAGCTCACTGCAACCTCCACCTCCTGAGTTCAAGTGATTCTCCTGCCACAGCCTCCTGAGTAGCTGGGATTACAGCAGTGTGCCAACCATGCCCAGCTAATTTTTTTTTTGTATTTTTGGTAAAGACAGGATATTGCCATGTTGACCAGGCTGGTCTAGAACTCCTGACCTTAAGTGATTCACCCACCTTAGCCTCCCGAAGTGCTTGGATTACAGGAATGAGCCACCACACCAGGCACAAATTACCATTTCTATGAGATAAATGCCTAGAAGAGCAATTGCTATGTCATATAGTAATTGCATGTTTAGTTTTTTAAAGAAACTGCTTAACTGTTTTTCAGAGTAGCTATACAATCTTACATTTCCACCAGCAATACATGAGCAATCCAGTTTCTCCACATCCTCACCAGCATTTGGTGGTATCACTATTGTTCACTTTAACCATTCTGACAGATGTGTAGTAACATCTCATTGTGGTTTAATTTACATTTCCCTCATGGCTAATGATTTTGAACAACTTTTGTGTGCCTGTTTTCCATCTGTATGTCTTCTTCAGTGAAATGTCTGTTCATGTTTTTTGCCCATTTTCTGTTTTTTTTTTTTTTCCTTTTCCTTTTTGTCGAGCCAGTATCTCACCTTGTCACTTAGGGCGCAGTACAGTGGCATGATCATAGCTTACTGCAGCCTCCAACTCCTGATTTTTGCCCATTTTCTAATCAACTTCCTTATTTGATTTGTCTTTTCCTGTTGAGGTTTTTGTTCACGATTAAATCATTTTATTTATTTATTTTAACAGTTTCAAGAGAGAATTCACATAACATTCAGTTCCCCAGTTTAAAGCATACAATTCAGTGGACTTTACCATATTCACAGATAGTGCAGCCATCACCACATTCCATTTTAGAACATTTTCACTATCCTGCTATCCCTTCTTCCCCACCTCCCGCCTCCAGTCCTAAGTAGACACTTATCTACTTTGTGTCTCTATAGATGTCCCCATTCTGGATGAAATGAATGGAATCACATATTATGTGTCCTTTTGACTGTCTTCTTTCACTTAGCATAACATTTTCAAGGTTTATCCACATTGTAGCGTGTATCACTACTATTTTATTTGTTTATGCAGCTGAATGATTTTCTGTTGGGTGGATATGCGACATTTTGTTTATGCTTTATGTCAGTTGATGGACATTTGAGTTATTTCCACTTTTTGGCTATTATGAATAATGTTACTATGAACATTCATGTACAAATTTTTGTGTTGACATATGTTTTCATTTTTCTTTGGGGCATGTATCTAGAAGTAGCATTACTGGGTCATACATACAGTAACTCTGTTGAAGTTTTGAGGAATTGCCAAGCTATATTCCAAAGTGGCTGAACCATTTTACCTTCCCATAAGCTGTGTATGAGGATTTTGATTTATCCACATACTCAGCAACACTTATTATTGTCTGTCTTTTTTATTTTGTCCATCCTAGTGCATCTAAAGTGGTATCTCACTATGGTTTTTATTTGTATTTCCCTAGGGACTAATGATATTGAACCTCTTTTCCTGTGTTTATGGCCATTTGTAGATCTTCCTTGGAGAAATCTATCTGAAGGCTATTCTCTATTCTTTTTTTTCTGTTTGTTTTTGTTTTTATATACATTTTATTGCACTTTAGGTTCTGGGTTACATGTAAAGAACAGGCAGGATTGTTGCATAGGTACATACATGGCAATGTGGTTTGCTGCCTCCATCCACCCCCGTCACCTATATCTGGCATTTCTCCCGCTGTTATCCCTCCCCAACTCCCTACCCCCTGCTATCCCTCCCCTAGTCCACCCCAACAGACCCCAGTGTGTGATGCTTCCCTCCCTGTGTCCATGTGTTCTCATGGTTCAACATTCATCTATGAGTGAGAACATGCAGCATTTGATTTTCTGTTCTTGTGTCAGTTTGCTGGGAATGATGGTTTCCAGGTTCATCCATGTCCCTACAAAGGACAGAAACTCATCATTTTTTATAGCTGCCTAGTATTCTGTGGTGTATAGGTGCCACATTTTCTTTATCCAGTCTATCATTGATGGGTATTTGGGTTGGTTCCAGGTCTTTGCTTTTGTAAACAGTGCCGCAATGAACATATGTGTGCATGTGTCTTTATAATAGAATGATTTATAATCCTTTGGCTATATACCCAGTAATGGAATTGTGGGTCAAATGGAATTTCTATTTCTAGATCCTTGAGGAATCGCCACACTGTCTTCCACAATGGTTGAACTAATTTACACTCCCACCAACAGTGTAAAAGTGTTCCTATTTCTCCACATCCTCTCCAGCGTCTGTTGTCTCCAGATTTTTTTAATGATCGCCATTCTAACTGGCATGAGATGATATCTCATTGTGGTTTTGATTTGCATTTCTCTAATGACCAGTGATGATGAGCATTTTTTCCATATGTTTCTTGGCCTTATATATGTCTTCTTTTGAAAAGTGTTTGTTCATGTCCTTCACCCACATTTAAATGGGTTTGTTTGTTTTTTTTCTTGTAAATCTGTTTTAGTTCTTTGTAGATTCTGGATATTAGCCATTTGTCGGATGGGTAGATTGCAAAAATTTTTTCCCATTCTGTTGGTTGCCCGTTGACCCTAATGATTGTTCCTTTTGCTGTACACAAGCTCGAGTTTAATTAGATCCCATTTGTCTATTTTGGCTTTTGCTGCCAATGCTTTTGGTGTTTTAGTCATGAAGTCCTTGCCTATGCCTATGTCCTGAATGGTTTTGCCTAGGTTTTCTTCTAGGGTTTTTATGGCGTTAGGTCTTATGTTTAAGTCTTTAATCCATCTGGAGTTAATTTTAGTGTAAGGTGTCAGGAAGGGGTCCAGTTTCTGCTTTCTGCACATGGCTAGCCAGTTTTCTCAACACCATTTATAAAAGGGAATCCTTTCCCCATTGCTTGTTTTTGTCAGGTTTGTCAAAGATCAGATGGTTGTAGATGTGTGGCGTTGCCTTTGAGGCCTCTGTTCTGCTCCATTGGTCTATATCTCTGTTTTGGTACCAGTACCATGCTGTTTTGATTAGCGTAGCCTTGTAGTATAGTTTGAAGTCAGGTAGTGTGATACTTCCAGCTTTGTTCTTTTTGCTTAGGGTTATCTTGGCTATGCGGGCTCTCTTTTTGTTCCATATGAAGTTTAAGGTGGTTTTTTTCCAGATCTGTGAAGAGGATCATAGGTAGCTTGATGGGGATAGTGTTGAATCTATAAATTACTTTGGGTGGTATGGCCATTTTCACAATATTGATTTTTCCTAACCATGAGCATGGAATGTTTCTCCATCTGTTTGTGTCCTCTCTTATTTCCTTGAGCAGTGTTTTGTAGTTCTCCTTGAAGAGGTCCTTTACATCCTTTGTTAGTTGTATTCCTAGGTATTTTATTCTCTTTGTAGCAATTGTGAATAGCAGTTCATTCTTGATTTGGCTCTCTTTAAGTTGTTATTGGTGTATAGGAATGCATGTGATTTCTGCACATTGATTTTGTATACTGAGACTTTGCTGAAGTTGCTTATCAGTTTCAGGAGACTTTGGGCTGAGATGATGGGGTCTTATAAATATACAATCGTGCTGTCTGCAAATAGAGATAATTTGACTTCCTCCTTTCCTAATTGAATACTCTTTATTTCTTTTTCTTGCCTGATTGCTCTGGCTAGAACTTCCAATACTATATTGAATAGGAATGGTGAGAGAGGGCATTCTTGTCTAGTGCCAGATTTCAAAGGGAATGCTTCCAGTTTTTGCCCATTCAGTATGATATTGGCTGTGGGTTTGTCATAAATAATTTTTATTATTTTGAGATGTGTTCTGTTGATACCTAGTTTATTTAGAGTTTTTAGCATAAAGGGCTGTTGAATTTTGTTGAAGGCCTTCTCTGCATCAATTGAGATAATCATGTGGTTTTTGTCTTTGGTTATGTTTATGTGGTGTATTAGATTTAAAGATTGTGTATGTTGAACCAGCCTTGCATCCCCAGGATGAAGCCTATTTGATCGTGATGGATAAGCTTTTTGATGTGCTATTGCAATCAGTTTGCCAGTATTTTATTGAAGATTTTTGCATCTATGTTCATCATGGATATTGGCCTGGAGTTTTCTGTTCTTCCTGAGTCCCTGCTGGGTTTGGTATCAGGATGATGTTGGTCTCATAAAATGATTTGGGAAGGATTCCCTCTTTTTGGATTGTTTGGAATAGTTACAGAAGGAATGGTACCAGCTCCTCTTTGTATGTGTGGTAGAACTCGGCTGTGAACCCATCTGGAACTGGGCTTTTTTTGGGTGGTAGGCTCTTAATTGCTGCCTCAACTTCAGACTTGTTATTGGTCTATTCAGGGTTTTGAATTCTTCCTGGTTTAGGTTTGGGAGGGTGCAAGTGTCCAGGAATTTATCCATTTCTTTCAGGCTTACTGCTTTATCTGCATTACTACAAAGAGTTGTTTGTAGTAATCTCTGATGGTAGTTTGTATTTCTGTGGAATCTGTGGTGATAACCCCTTTATTGTGTTTTATTGCATCTATTTGATTCTTCTCTCTTTTCTTTTTTATAAAGCTGGCTAGCAGTCTGCCTATTTTGTTGATTTTTTCAAAAAACCAGCTTCTGGATTTATTGATTTGTTGAATAGTTTTTTGTGTCTCTATCTCCTTCAGTTCAGCTCTGATCTTAGTTATTTCTTGTCTTCTGCTAAGTTTTGAGTTTTTTTGATCTTGTTCCTCTAGCTCTTTCAATTTTGACAATAGGGTGTTGATTTTAGATCTTTCCTTGCTTCTAATGTGGGCATTTGTTGCTATAAATTTTCCTGTAGACACTGCTTTAAATGTGTCCCAGAGATTCTGGTATGTTGTGTCTTCATTCTCATTGGTTTCGAAAAATGTCTTTATTTCTGCCTTCATTTCATTGTTTATCCAGTCAACATTCAAGAACCAGTCATTCAGTTTCCATGAAGCTGTTCAGTTCTGAGTTGGTTTCTGAATCCTGAGTTCTAACTTGATTGCACTGTGATCTGAGAGAGTGTTTGTTATGATTTCCATTCTTTTGCATTTGCTGAGGAGTGATTTACTTCCAATTATGTGGTCAATTTTAGAGTAAGTGTGGTATGGTGCTGAGAAGAATGTATATTCTATGGATTTGGGGTGGAGAGTTCTATAGATGTCTATTAGGTTTGCTTTTCCAGATATCCGTTCAAGTCCTGGATATTCTTGTTAATTTTCTGTCTTGTTGATCTGTCTATTATTGACAGTGGAGTGTTAAAGTCTCCCACTATTACTGTGTGGGAATCGAAGTCTCTTTATAGGTTGTTAAGAATTTGCTTTATGTAGAAGACATATATGAGGCCAAAAATCATGAAAAAATGCTCATCATCACTGGTCATTAGAGAAAAGCAGATCAAAACTACATTGAGATACAATCTCATGCCAGTTAGAATAGCAATCATTAAAAATCTGGAGACAACAGATGCTGGAGAGGATGTGGAGAAATAGGAAGACTTTTACACTGTTGAAGGGAGTATAAATTAGTTCAACCATTTGGAAGACAGTGTGGTGATTCCTCAAGGACTTAGAAATAGAAATTCCATTTGACCCAGCAATCCCATTTGACCCAGCAATCCCATTACTGGGTATATATCCAAAGTATTATCAATCATTCTATTATAAGGACACATGCACACGTATGTTCACTGTTTACGATAGCAAAGACTTGGAACCAACCCAAATGCCCATTGATGATACACTGGAAAGGGAGAATGTGGCACATATACACCACAGAATACTAGGGAGCCATAAAAAATGATGAGTTCATGTCCTTTGTAGGGACATGGATGAATCTGGAAACCATCATTCTCAGCAAACTGATACAGATCAGAAAATCAAACACTGCATGTTCTCACTCATAGGTGGGTATTGAACAATGAGAACACATGTACACAGGGAGGGGAGCATCACACATTGAGGTCTGTGTTGGGGGGACTAGAGGAGGGACAGTGGGGGGTAGGGAGTTGGGGAGAGATAACATGGGGAGAAATGCCAGATATAGGTGATGGAGGGGATGGAGGCAGCAAACCACATTGCGACGTATGTACCTATGCAACAATCCTGCATGTTCTTTACATGTGCCCCGGAACCTAAAAATGCTTTATGTATTTGGTTTGTATATATTTAGGATCATAAGCTCTTCTTGTTGCATTGATCCTTTTACCATTATGTAATGCCCTTCTTTGTCTCTTTTGATCTTTGTTGGTTTAAAGTCTATTTTATCAGAGACTAGGATTGCAACTCCTGCTTTTTTTTGCTCTCCATTTGCTTCGTAAATCTTGCTCCATCCCTTTATTTTGAGCCTATGTGTGTCCTTGCATGTGAGATGGGTTTCCTGGATACAGAACACCAATGGGTTTTCACTTTTTATCCAATTTGCCAGTCTGTGTCTTTTGACTGGGGCATTTAGCCCATTTACATTTAAGGTTAATATTGTTATTCTATTGTTAATCACAATATTGTTAATATTGTGAATTTGATCCTGCCATTTTGATGCTAGCTGGTTGTCTTGCCCATTAGTTGATGCAGTTTCTTCATTGTGTTGATGGTCTTTACCATTTGGTATGTTTTTGGAGTGGCTGGTACTGGTTGTTCCTTTCTATGTTTAGTGCTTCCTTCAGGAGCTCTTGTAAGGCAGGCCTGGTGATGATGAAATCTCTGAGCATTGGTTGTTCATAAAGGATTTTATTTCTGCTTCGCTTATGAAGCTTAGTTTGGCTGGATATGAAATTCTAGGTTGAAAGTTCTTTTCTTTAAGGATGTTGAATATTGGCCCCCACTGTCTTCTGGCTTGTAGGGTTTCTGCAGAGAGATCTGCTGTGAGTCTGACGGACTTCCCTTTGTGGGTAACCCAACATTTCTGTCTGGCTGCCCTTAGCATTTTTTCTTTCATTTCAACCCTGATGAATCTGACGATTATGTGCCTTGGGGTTACTCTTTTTGAGGAATATCTTTGTGGTGTTCTCTGTATTCCCTGGACTTAAATATTGGCCTGCCTTGCTATGTTGGGTAAGTTCTCCTGGATAATATCCTGGAGTGTTTTCCAGCTTGGATTCATTCTCTCCATCACATTCAGTTACACCTATCGAATGTAGATTAGGTCTTTTCACATAATCCCATATTTCTTGGAGGCTTTGTTCATTTCTTTTTACTCTTTTTTCTCTAATCTTGCCTTCTCATTTTATTTCATTGAGTTGATCTTCAATCACTGATATCCTTTCTTCTGCTTGGTCGACTCAGCTATTGAAACTTGTGTATGCTTTGCGAAGTTCTCTTGTTGTGTTTTTCAGCTCCATTGATTCATTTATATTCTTCTCTAAGCTGTTTATTCTCGTTAGCATTTCGTCAAACCTTTTTTCAAGGTTCTTAGTTTCTTTGCATTGGGATAGAATGTGTTCTTTTAGCTCAAAGAAGCTTGTTATTACCCACCTTCTGAAGCCTGTTTCTGCCAATTCATCAGACTCATTCTCCATCCAGCTTTGTTCCTTTGCTGGTGAGGAGTTGTGATCCCTTGAAGGAGGAGAGGCGTTCTGGTTTTGGGTGTTTTCATCCTTTTTGTGCTGGTTTCTTCCCATCTTTGTGGATTTATCTACCTGTGGTCTTTGTAGTTGGTGACTTTCAGATGAGGTCTCTGAATGGACATTCTTTTTGTTGATGCTGAAGTTATTTCTTTCCTTTCTTTAGTTTTCCTTCTAACAGTCAGTCCCCTCTGCTGTAGGACTACTGGAGGTCCACTCCAGACCCTGCTTGCCTGGGGATCACCTGTGGCAACTGCAGAACAGTAAAGGTTGCTACCAGTTTCTTCTGTTATCTTTGTCCCAGAAGGATACCCAGCAGATGTCAGCCTGAGCTATCCTTTATGAGGTGTCTCTTTGGGTAAACAAGGGTCGGGGAGCTTCTCAAGGAGACAGTCTGTCTCTTTTAGGAGCTCAAGTTCTGAACTGTGAACTCTATTGTTCTGTTCAGAGCTGCTGGGCATGTATGTTTAAGTCTGCTGCAGCAGAACTTGTAACCGCCTTTTTTTCCCAGGTGCTCTGTCTTGGGAAGGTGGGGCTTTATTTATAAGTTCCTGATGTGCTGTTACCTTTTTTTGCAGATGCCCTTCCCAGCAAGGAGGTAGCCTATTCACAGTCTGCTAGCAGAGGCATTGTTGAGCTGCCGTGGGCTCTGCCCTGCTGCTGTGTGAACTTCCTTGCAGTTTTGTTTATAGAGATATAGTTAGAATTGCCAGGGTAATTGTAGTCTGCCTCAATAATGGCGTACTGCCTCTGTAATGGTGGACTGCCTTGGTAATGGCAGATTACCTCAGTAATGGCTAACTACCTCGGTAATGATGGACTGCCTTGGTAATGGCAGACTGCCTTGGTAGTGGTGGACTTCCTCGGTAATGGTGAACACCCTTCCCCACTCAGAGCTGGACCGTCCTGGGTCCAGCTGTGCTTGCTGCAGAATCCTCAATCCAGAGCATTTCAGATTGCTGGTCTTTGTGGGGGTGGATTCCGCCCAGCCAGATCACCTGTTTCAGCCCCTTTTTTTTCAGTTGAATGGGTGGCTCTCTCTCTCAGGCGTTCCAGGCACCAGTTGAAACAGGTTTGTGTGAGTTTTCGTGTGGAGACCTGCTGCACTGGCCGAAACAGCCGGGCTGGAAACTCATGGTACTTTCAGCATGGGAATCTTCTGGTCTGTGGGCAGTGAAAACTTGTTTGGAAATGCAGTGGTCATTCACCCTCTGCGTTGTTCTTGCTGGGAACTGCGCTCCAGAGCTGTTCCTATATGGCCATCTTGGATCCCTTGCTCCGGCTATTCTCTATTCTTGGGGACATCTATTTAAGTTGTTTGCCCATGTTTTATTTGGGTTATTGGTCCTTTTATTATGAATTGTAAGAGTTCTTTATATATTCTAGATTCAAGTCCCTTATCAGATAAATGACTTACAATTATTTTCTTTCATTCTGTAGCTTGTCTTTTCACTTTTTTGATGGTGTCCCTTGAATCACAAATTTTTAAATTTTGACAAAGTTCAATTTAGCTATATTTTCTTTTGTTGCTTATGCTTTGGGGGTCTTATCTAAAAAATGGTTACCTACTCTAGGATCACAAAGATGTACTCCTTTGTTTTATTCTTAGAGTTTTATAATTTTAGCTTTTACATTTAAGCTTTTGATTCATTTTAAGTTTTGTATATGGTGTGAGATAAGGATCCTAATTCATTATTTTGCATGTGGATATCCAGTTATCCAAGGACCATTCATTGAAATAATTGTCTAAGTGTTCCCCTATTGAATTGTCTTATCACCTTTGTTAATTACAGTAAAGTAAAAGTTTATTTCTGGACACTCAGTTCTATTCCATCAATCTATGTATCCTTAGTCCATTATAACAAATATACATGTCTCGATTATTGCAGCTTTGTAATAAGGCTGCAATCAGAAAATGTGAATCCTGGCTAGGTGTGGTGGCTCATGCCTGTAATCCCAGCACTTTGGGAGGCTGAGGCAGGTGGGTCACGTCAGGTCAGGAGTTCAAGACCAGCCTGACAAACATGGTGAAACCCTGTCTCTACTAAAAATTAAAAAATTAACTGGACGTAGTGGTGCATACCTATAATCCCAGGGAGGCTGAGGCAGGAGAATCGCTTGAACTTGGGAGACCAAGGTTGCAGTGAGCCAGGATCATGCCATTGCACTCCAGCCTGGGCAACAAGAGAGAAACTCCACCATTGCACAGCCTGAGCAACAAGAGTGAAACTCTGTCTCAAAAAAAAAAAAAAAGTAAATCCTCAAACTTTGTTCTTTTTCAAATTTTTTTGGCTATTCTGGTTCCCTTGCATATCTTTGTATCTGGAAGTTATAGGGATCAGCTTGTCAATTTCTGCAAAGAATCCAGTTGAGATTTTGATAAAGATTGTGTTGAATCCGTAGGTCAATTTGGAAGGTGCTACCATTTTCACAGTATTGTCTTCTGATTGATGAACTTAGACTGTCTTTCCATTTATTTAGGTCTTCTTTCTTTCAGTAATGTTTCTTAGTTTTCAGAGTGTACATTTTACACTTATTTTGTTAAATTTATTCCTAAGTATAAAATTTCTATTTGGAAATAAAATTTTTAATTTTATTTTAGATTGATGCTGTTAAATAGAGATATAAGGACTTTTGTATATTGGTCTTGTATCCTGCAACATTGCTTAACTCATTTGTTAGTTTTAATAGTTTTGTTTTTGTTGTTGTTGTTGTTGTTGTTGTTGTTTTGAGATAGAGTCTCACTTTGTCACTCAGGCTGGAGTGCAGTGGTGCAACCTTGGCTCACTGCAACCTCTGTCTCCCTGGTTCAGGTGATCCTGCCTCAGCCTCCTAAGTAGCTGGGGCTACAGGCTTGCACCACCATGCTCAGCTATTTTTTTTTTTCAGTAGAGATGGGGTTTTACCATGTTGGCCAGGCTGTTCTCAATCTCCTGACCTCAAGTGGTATGCCCACCTCAGCCTCCCAAATTGCTGGGATTACAGGTGTGAGCCACTGCATCTGGCCAAGTTTTAATAGTTTTTTAGTGTATTACTTAGTTCATCCTTCTTTTTGGTTCCCAGATTGCTGCATCCTAGGTCTCAGGAGTCCCTTTAAGTGGGCTATCATGCTCTTTTGATACTGTCCACCAATAGACGTTGATAGTTTTCTTGATTCTGATACAATAAGATGTCCTAGGTTTATTCTGTCTCTGCCCCAGTCTTATAAGTGATTATTTTCCCAAATATTCTTGGTTCTTTTTTAGTGGGAAATGGTATTATATTAGTCTGTTTTCACACTGCTATAAAGAACTACCTGAGATTGGGTAACTTATTTAAAAAAGGTGTAATTGACTCACAGTTCCGTATGGCTGGGGAAGGCTCAGGAAACTTAAAATCATGGTGGAAGGGGAAGCAAGGCACGTCTTAAGTGGTGGCAGGAGGGAGGGAGTGAAGAAAGCCACACTTTTAAACCATCGGATCTCACCAACTTAAGTGGTGGCAGGAGGGAGGGAGTGAAGAAAGCCACACTTTTAAACCATCAGATCTCACGGAACTCACTATCACAAAAACAATATGGAGGAAACCATCCCCATGACCCAGTCACCTTCCACCAGGTCCCTCCCCTCGCACATGGGGATTACATTTCAAGATGTGATTTGGCTGGGGACACAGAGCCAAACTATATCAGGTATTTAATAATATCTACAATCTTGGTGTTGGATGAACTCATTGCTATTGGATCGTTACTGCAACATGGCAGTAGCCAACTAAAATTGCCTGCACTGAATAAACAGCAGGTCCCAACTTTAGCTGCACATTACTATCACCTGGGGAAACTTAAAAGGTATCTATTAAATAGGAATTTCTGGGGGTAGGACTCAGCCCTCAATACTTTTTAAAGCTCCCCAGGTGACTCCAAAGTGTAGCTAAGATTGAGAATTGCTGTAATAAAGTACAAAATGACTACCAGCTAGAGAGACAGTGCTATAAAAGCAGAAATGACTTAGTTTATCAGATTAAGATTTCATATACCTAAGTTAAAGTAAATGAAAATAAAGTATCATTGAAAACTATTTGGCAACTACTTTAAAAAACACTTGGGGAAAGTGTTTGAATTAACTTATTCAACCATGTATTATCAAACATTTCAAATGGATACAAAGCATTGCACAGTGAGCCCCCATATGTCCATCACCTCACTTTAATAACCATCAACTAATGGTCATTCTTGTCTCTTCTATATACCTACCCATTTCCCCCACTACTCCTGAGTATTTTGTAGTAAACTCCAGACATAGATCTGTAAATGCCTCAGTATAGAGCTCTAAAAAATTAGAATTGGAGCTTTTAAAGATTTTTTTTTTCTTATTTTTTTCATCTAGACTCAGATGAGATAAAGATTGTTTTCAAATGTATCCTTACTATCACTATCACACCTAAACATTTTAACAATATGAATTTTTATGTTACATAGGAAGATATGATAAGAGAACAGAAGATATATCACAAGTATTTGGCACAGAGACATGAGGAAGAAAAAGCTCAGGAGAAAGAATTCGATAGAATATTAGAGGAAGACAAGGAAAAGAAGTTGGCTGAGAAGGACAAGGAGCTGAAGCTTGAAAAGGAGGCAAGGAAACAGCTTGTGGATGAGGTCATGTGTACCAGAAAACTTCAGGTTCAAGAAAAGTGTAAGGAACTGAATTACAGTTATGTTATAGCTTGTCCTTAATTCAGTTTTTCAATTTACCAAGAAACTTACAATTGTAATACTTATTATGTAAAACGCCATGAGGGATGCAAAAAGGATGAAGGCAGAAGGCCCACTTTTGCAAATCTTATGTAATTTGATATATATATGAAGTTTTATATTCCAGCAGATTCCAAGCAGTCACAGGGGAGCTCTCAAAGTTAAAGGAACAGTACATCATTTGAATACTGTGTATCTTGGTGATTAGAATGAAGAGTGAGAAGATGGAGCACACACATACAGCTCCTTCTTGTCCTTTGTATCTGTCCTTCTTTTCTTTCCAAAGTTGTCTCCATACCTTTGTTTACGTAGTTGTCTCTGCCTATGATGCTCTTGATCGTGAAAAATCTAGACATCCTTCAATGCCAGCTTAGTTGACTCATGCCTGGAAAGGTCCTCTGTGTTCCCCCATCAAAATAAATCCTCTTTTCCAGAGCACTGTGGCTTGCTCACATCTCAGATAGCCAACTGGCCAGGAGAGTCTTTATTTGGAGACCATGCTCAAAGTTTGGAGAATCTTTTCCCCTTTTTAATACTTATATTCAATCCAGGCCAGTTACTAGGTATTTCTTTCATAAAGGGAGTTTAAGCTATTCTTCTAAGGGTAAGCTTTGTTTTAAGTTTCTGAAAGTTACATCTGTGCTGAGCTGACATTTGTCTCTTGGAAATCCCTGGACTAGGTTGTATCATACTGCTAAGTGATAGATAGTGTCAGCCCTGAGAGATGCTTAAGTGAACTTTATGGCTACCATTAATCATATAGCCACATTATGTCTCTTATTTAATACTACACGATGCCACTATATTACTTCAGCTTCAAGCAGTGCTTGGTCACAGAAGCAGGTTTGTTGAGAAGGTGAATTTCCACCTCCACATTTCTGCAATTTCCATGTCCAGCCCAATGGACCAGAGAGGCAATAAACAGATGGACACATTTATTGTTTGAGTACCATTGGATTTCACACTAGTGGTCTTTGCAAGAGGAAGCTTATCCTGGTCCCACTGATTAATTGTTTACTACAGGAATTCTAATAGCAGTAGAAAATTAAGCCAATATTAGTTGGAACTTTTAGAAAGTGAGTAAAAAGTTTAAAAGCTGAAAAGATTTTTATATTCATCAGTGATAAATGTTTTAGAAAATATTGAAAAAAAACATGGAAAATTTATCGAGACCATTTGTAAACAAGGAAGCAAAATCAACCATAATTCCACCACCCAGGAATAGCTACTATTCATAGCTTTGTATATTTTCTTCTAGTAAATTTACTACATATATAATTTTCCTTTACAAATTAGAATCATGTTGTATATGGTGTTTAATAGTCTATATTTTTCACATATCAAAAACATTTTATGTCATTTTTCATCAATTATAAGATTTGCAATGACTGCCTAGAAATCTGTTATAAAAACAGACCATAATTTATTTTACCTAAACACAACTAATAAACCTTTATATTGTTTCTAATCTTTTTACTGTCATTTTACAATTCCAGGTTATTGTCTCTGTACATAGTTACATAGTTCTTTTTGGATTGTATCTGATTGTTTAAGACAAATTTCTGAAATAGATTGTGGTACCAAAGATATGTACATTTCAGATGTATAGTAGCCTGTTGTATTTATTATTTTGTAAACTCTGTTCCCTTTGCCTTTTTTTCTATTGGGATGCTTAAATATTTTTATTAACTTATAAGAGCTTTATTTATTTATTTATTTATTTGAGACAGTCTTGTTCTGTCGCTCAGGCTGGAGTCAGTGGCATGATATAGGCCCACTGCAACCTCAATTTCACTGGTTCAAGTGATTCTTGTGCCTCCGCCTCCTGAGCAGCTGGGATTACAAGCGTGCACCACTGTGCCTGGCTAATTTTTGTATTTTTAGTAGAGACGAGGTTTCGCCTTGTTGACCGGGCTGGTCTCAAACTCCTGACCTCAGGTGATCCACCCATCTCAGCCAAAGAGCTTTATATATTTAAATAATATTTATTTTATAATAAATAAACTCTCAGTATGAATGGCAATGAACTGTTTGTCTTCAAGGAGAGAAAAGTGAGAAGTGTTTTAACATTGGTAATCTGGTATGAAAAAGGGTAATTATTGATTTTCATTGAAAATGATCAAGAGAAAATCTGTAGATTGTAGCATATATCAGCCTAAACCAAATTTATTTCTCAATTGAGATAAGTACTTGCACTTTATCAATTTAAGATCCAGTCATGATTCTAAGCTCTACCTTTCTAAAGACAATATGACTTTGGTGCCCAGAAAGATGTTGGCAAGTCTTGTCTGAAAGTCATTTGACATATAATTACTTTTGCTTTTCTTAGTGCAACGAGAAGCTAAAGAACAGGAAGAGCGTGCTATGGAACAGAAACACATACATGCAGGTCATAAAGAACTTCACTGTGAAGAGAAGGAGAATTTTGCAAGGTATAATTTTGTTTTCTATATCATCATTTGCTACCTAAAAAAACAGATTTTTGGCTGGTGTGGTGACTCACACCTGTAATCCCAGCACTTTGGGAGGCAGAGGCAGGAGGATCACAAGGCCAAGAGATCAAGACCATCCTGGCCAACATGGTGAAAACCCATCTCTATTAAAAATACGTAAATTAGCTGGGTGTGGTGCCACACATCTGTAGTCTCAGCTACACAGGAGACTGAGTCAGGAGATTGCTTGAACCCGGGAGGTGGAGGTAGCAGTGAGCTGAGATCACACCACTGCATGTCAGCCTGGGCTACAGAGTAAGACTCCATCTCAGAAAAAACAAAACAAAAACAAAAACAAAAAACACATTTTTGACCAGGCATGGTGGCTCACACCTGTAATCCCAGCACTTTGGGAGGCTGAAGAAGGAGGTGAGAATTTTGCAAGGTATGATTTTGTTTTCTGTATCATCATTTGCTACCTAAAAACCAGATATTTGGCCAGGCATGGTGGCTCGCACCTGTAATCCCAGCACTTTGGGAGGTTGAGGAAGGAGGATTGCTTGAAGCCAGGAGTTTGAGATTAGCCTGGGCAATATAGCAAGACCCTATCTCTACAAAAAAATAAAAATAAAAACTAGCCAGATATGGTGACATAGACCTGTAGTTCTATCTACTTGGGAGCTAAAGTGGGAAGATCACTTGAGTACAGGAGTTAAACACAGCAGTGAGCTATGATTTTGCCACCACACTCCAGCCTGGGCAACAGAGCAAGATCTGTCTCAGAAAAACAAAAACAAAAACAGATTTCCAACATAGAAGATTATGTGCTATAATTCACGCATTATTGACACTATTTTACATTAGTAGTACACTTACTCTTCTAGAAGCTCAAAGCAGTTTACAAAATTTCACGTAAAAGCAGGCACCAACTGTCTTGGTAAAATTAAATTCCATTGTCATTATGTATATTATGATTATATACATAGGACATTTGACTGGATGAATATCTTACAAAATAAGTTTGAAACACTTAAAAAATAGGCACCACTAGAAAACCCTGGGTGCTTTGGGAAATACCACTGCCCTCCTCTGACAAGCCTTGGGCTGGGATTAGTGTCTTTCTGATCACTACAACCAGGCTCAGTTGGGGGAAACAGGCAGCTACCTCCCTGCAGCTTTTCTTACACCATTGCAGTCTCTTCCCACTGGTGGCCGTGATACCTAAATCAGGCGGCCAGTGTAATGGAGGAAGAGGACCTGGCTTCTCTGATTACTGGTTACCCTCCCTGTTTCTGGAGCCTGTCTCCTGACTTACTCACACTTGGTGCATAGAAATAAGCTCTTCTCTTTCTAGAAAGAGCATGGCTAATGTGCCTGATCCCATTCTCACTTTGGGATCACAAACAACAATACCTGGCCTACCCTTCTGACTTCCTGCTATTGCCTCTGCTCTAGAAATCTTTCCTTCTCATTTTTAAAAATTCTCCTGTTGGAGATTTATGAGGACTCAATAAATATCACCTCTCTTCCCTGCTGAACTTCTGAATTAATGGCGAGATGAGGAAAAAAATGTGGGCAGAGGTATTATAGTTACCTCTTGCTACATAATAAAATACCCCAAAATGTGTGGTTCAAAGCAATTTATGATTATCTTTTATGATTCTGTGGGTCAACAAGGCTCAACTAGGTAGTTCTTGCTTGGAACATCTCATGTGGTTTAAGTCAGATCCACATGACTGAGCCTATATTCATCTGAAGGCTCAACCTAGGATACGTACTCATATAGCTGGCAGTGTATACTGACTGTAGTCAGGGATCTCAGTTATCAACTAGGAGTTTTAGTTTTCACCTAGAACACCTATATGTGAGCTCTCCATGTGATTTAGACTTCTCACAGTATGGCAACTTATTCTGAGAGGGAGAGTTCCAATAACAAGTATTCCAAGAGCTAGGAAGAAGCTGCCAGGCCAGTTAAGAGCTACACCTAGGACTGGCATAGCATTACTTCTGCGATATTCCATTGGTCATAAAAGTAGTTACAGGGCCCATCCTCAAGGGGATGGAGAAAGAAGCTCCACCTCTTAATTGGGTAGCAGAGGTTCACATTGCTGAAGAGTGTAACTAGGCTGGTGGCATGGGGAAAAAAGAATTTACCAAGACATTTGTAGGTACAGGCAGATTTATTAGAGAAAGTAGGAAAATTCAGTGTGAGAAAGCAATGGGCAGCCAGCAAGAGAAGAACTGGCTGCCAGCAAACAAACGCTTGCTGAAGATTTTATAGGATGGTTCTTGGGCTACTTGATAACACCAAGGTAGCAGGGAGCTAACCTGCATTTATCTCTCAGCTGAGATATTTGATGATAAATTGAAGCATTTGATGATAAGCAGAAAGTTTGTGAGTTTTGTACTTTGCACAGGAGGGCTATATGTCCTGGCCCATAAAGAAAGGCAGACCTATAGCTTATCTGCTTTATCTCTTTGCTTTCTCCTGGTTCCACCAGCCTGAATCCTTTTTCCTAATTAGGATTCTACATTTCCCCAACAGAGCAACAATGACAAATTTTTGGCACGTGAATGGAAGGTCTCATCTTCCAACTGCTTTCTGCCAACCAGACGTGTAGAGTTTGCCCTACCTAGGATTGTTAGTTGGTCAGGAGGTTACTTGGACCTAAATCCTTGGGTTGAGAGTTAAATTGGTCAGAGCTGTTGTGAGACCATGGAGGAACAGCATTTGCAGCCTAAAATTTTGTCCTGCTGTATCCAAAGGAGAATCATGGAGTTCTTTTAGTGGCTGATACCCTCATTGCAGTAACATTTTGGTTTGAAATTGTTATATTCTAGAAATCACAAAACAAGATACTGTATTAACAATACATGGCACAAAAAAATAAAGTAATATGAGCATTACTATTTTTATTTTTTGAGATGGAATTCCGCTCTTGTCACCCAGGCTGGAGTGCAGTGGCATGATCCCAGCTCCCAGCAACCTCTGCTTCCCAGGTTCAAGTGATTCTCCTGCCTCAGCCTCCCAAGTAACTGGGATTATAGGCATATGCCACCACACCCAGCTAATTTTTGTATTTTTCAATAGAGTTTCACCATATTGGCCAGGCTGGTCTCAAACTCCTGACCTCAGGTGATCCACCCACCTTAACCTCCCAAAGTCCTGGGATTACAGGTGTGAGCCACCGTGCCTGGCCAATATGGGCATTATTATTGATGGGAGAAGTGGGGCAACCTATAGCCAAACCCAGTTGAAGAAGCTTTGAAGTAGCTGTGCCAAAAAGGAATCTTCAGGAACTCCTTTTTGAAGGCCCTCTAATATTTTGATGTTTTTTTTTTAATCTTTTCTAAAGTTTTTTCTACTTGACTTGAGGCATTGAAGTAAAAGCAACAAGTTTCATTTAACAGCATGTAGGTGCCTTCTGCCTCAGGAGTAAGCACATCCACAGTACATCAATTTTGCAAGACAACCCCTGCTAATGAATTTAGGGCCTGTTGTTGGGCCTTGATGGCCATGACTTTAGCTTCCCAAGATTGCTAGACTAAGATGGTGATATTACAAATGCTGTGCTCAACCATGGGTATACCTGCTAACCGAAAGATTGCATGGGCAACAGAATGTCCTAGACCATTCCTCTCTATAATGGGATCATCAGTGGTGAAGATGCCAAATGATGGAAGGTTCGTTAAGTCCTGTTTCTGCTTCCTTTCTTCTGATGGCCTTTGAAGGGCCCAAAAGAAGAGCCCAGTTCCTTTTAAAGAAACTCCTGAGAAGAGACCTTGTAACCAGGGATAGGTACGGTTAGTTTGGACTCCGGTATAGTTTGCATAAATAGAGGGATCCCACGGTCCCCAGGAATCAAATGTGGGTGGGCGGTGACCTAGAAAGTAGTCATCCATACATAAAGGGGGAAAAGTTTTACTTGTTGTGTTATATGAATGTGGGGCCTGGCAGATAAGATTTTTAAATATTAATGGGATAAGGGAAAATCAAGGGAAATTTGGAGATGTATTAGTGAGGTTGAGAAGTGGTCCAGTCTCAACCTCCATTCCTATATATTCCATCCCAGTAACTGAACTGTTTATAGGCATAAAGGGATCATTATACATTTTGTTGGCATTAACTTTGTTGTTTCCCCACCACAGAGAAAACCTGCAGAGGTACACAGTGAACTTGTCGTCGTTGTCATATGGCTTCCATTCCTGGTGTATTTGATTACAGTTGAGGGTATAATTACAATGGGCCTGTGTCGAAGGCCCTAGGAAAGGGCTAGACCCTTGGGAGTTTCTGATGCAGAGGCGACTCTTGCAGGCCATATCTGGTGCCTTCCCAATCTGCTCTGTCACGGTGGATGATTGCCATGAGGGATCAATTGGCCTAGGTTGCCCTCCTAAACCTGTGTTTTTGGTGTGCATGTAAATGGTGTAGTTGAATCCAGAGTATTGGGCTTTTAAATAATTTCTTCTGTAGATAATGGGACTGCTAGGGGTATAATGTTATCCATGAGTGCCTGTCTGCATGGGCATATCCAGCTGTTAGTGCCGTATGTTATGTTAGCAACCTGAAATATTACTGGGAGGAGTGGGTGCCTGGCTCCAGCCATGGAGGCAGTAGTTAGCCATGATACAATAAAAACAAAGCCATATTTAAGGAAAATGATAATATATAGTGAACTCAGGGAGATAGGAAAGAAGGGCTGTAAAGAGTATGAGAAAAACAGTTAACCAAACACCTAGTACCTCAGCACACTGATGTGATATGGGGGTAAATGATATTACTAAGACAAATATAAAGAAGTTTCATCTAGGTGGTAATCTTGGAAGTCCCCTTGCAAATAGCAGTTGTAAACTACCTCCCTTATGAAAGCACCAATATTAAGAGGGTGAAGCTGCTTAAGTGAGGTGGGTGGATAATTACTGAAAGCCTGTAGTAGAATTGAATAAAAGGAGTCAGCTTTAAGAGTGAGGCCTAAAGGAGGCGTTGGATTTATTTTTATTTTTAAGAGATATTTAAAATTTCTAGGTTGTTTGGTTTAACAAAACTTCTTTTACCTTTTTTTCTTTAACTTTAAATGAGTTTTCAATGTTTATATTCTAATTAGACCACAAAAAATGAGTTTTATCTCAGCACCAGCAGCTCAGTGACAGCAGATTTAAAGCAGGCAGAAAAAAAGAGAAGATAGAGAGCTTTAGAAGACTTCACTTAACCTTATAGTGCAGGTTAACCATTTCAGCTCTGAATGTTTCTTGTTGTGGTTTGCCCGGTAGTTTAAAATGTACAATAATATGTAACCAGCTGGAGTTTTAAAGAGAATGACAAAATCAGGGGTTAGGATGTTAGAAACTGTCTTTCCCTTTTAAGTCTAATCCCCTGGATTGAACAGAAAAAGAGAAAAAGAAAAGGAAGGAATGGAGAGGAAATGGTTAGGCTTTGCATGAGGGCTTGTGAGCCTTCCAACCACTGCAGTGCAGGGTCAGTACTACTACCAGTTTTGTTTATATCCTGTCAGGGAGAGCATTAGCACCCCAGACCTACATGGTGTGGGATGAATTATTCCCACCCTTGCAAGTTATCAGTTAAGATGAGCTGTTGCCAGATGGAGCAGAGAGCCTCTTTAGCATAAGGCCATTGGGGTTGAGATTCTGTCCTGGGCGCCCTTTGATCATCAATCAGTGCAGTCCTTTTCCCAGTGGCTGAGCTTGTGGCACAGACAGCAAGCCATGCAGGGCTTTTAAAATTTATTCCACTGGGGCACTCTGCCTTTAGGTAGCCTGGCCTTTAACACCAATGGCAGTTATCTGGAGGAGTGTAGTTTTAGGGAAACCTGGAGGAGGCTGGGGCTTGTAAGGCAGCCAACAGTTGAGCCTGTTTCTTGCCTCTGCATTGTTCTTTCTTTTTAGCCCTGTCTTCCTTATTCTGCTGTCAGTTATAAAGAACTTGGGAGGCTAATTTGATGATTTTCTACATAGAGGTCATGTGTGTTACACAAGAAATTAGACATTTCTTTTTGAGAGTTTGAGGGTTAAATTTGTCTTAATGTTTTAGGATACAACCCAGAGGTGAGTCTGAAGGAATAGATGTGTTTGTCTCATGGCGAGACTGGAAAACATGCTGCTTGGGGATGGTGCCACTTAGATGCATAAACTGCATTTTCTCTCAGGATATCCAGCCAAGATGAAAAACGGTTCCACTTAGGTCTGCTGAGGAACTTGGGGTGCAATTTCTAAAGGGCTGTCCCACCTATTAGAAAAGTCCCCTCAGCCACTCAGGGGTCTTAAGCTGGATGGTCAGTCCTGGTACAAGGAAAATGGGTGAAGGGAGGACTCTGCCTGTGCTAGCCCAGGAGAGGTAGTGGGTAAGGGAAGACTCACAGTTTTGAGGCTGAGATCACCTGATTTAGTAACATCTGGAACAGAATGGATGGCTGACTCCACAGGAGAATTTAGAGTGAGAAAGAGAGGATCTACGTCACCCAAAACGTGTGAATTTGCTCTGAATGAGCTTCTGCTGCCAGTCGCATCACACATAGGGATTAGGGACTTGTGATCAGAGAACACAGGAGAAAACCTTCCTCTATTTCAGGCCAGGTGGCTATTTGGCCTTCAGGCAACACCAGATATTGACCACAGCCAATTTGTCAATTGCCAAAGAGATACTAAAAGCCAACTGCTAAAAGACTGAAAAAAGAAAGTAAACTCAGGTCCCTCACCTGAACAGGCAATGGTGGTTAGACACTTCCACATGGACACCTTTTAGTCCCACTGGAGTGTAGGTAGTGTCGGGTAGAGACTTACAATTCTCTCTCTGTGTAGATGCTGTCCACTGAGGGTCCTAAGTTGGGAAAGGGAAAGAGGGAGGGCAGAGGGTTCCCCATAAGGAGAGAGTTTCTTGTATGGAGAGAGTTCCCTATATAGGCCACTAAACTGTTGTGGGTGAGCAGTGACTATCTGGGCCAGTGGTGCAAGGGTAAAAGAATTTACCAAGACAGTTGTAGGTAAATAAAGGCAGATTTATTAGAGAAAGTAGGAAAATTCAGTGCAAGAAAGCAATGGGCAGCCAGCAAGAGAGGAACTGACTGCCAGGAAACAAACACTTGCTGGAGATTTTATAGGATGGTTCTTGGGCTTCTTGCTAACACCAAGGTAGCAGGGAGCTAACCTGCATTCTTCTCTCAGCTGAGATGTTTGATGATGAATCGAAGCATTTGATGATAAGTAGAAAGTTTGTGAGTTTTCTATGTTATCTGCACAGGAGGGCTCTATGTCCTGGGCCATGAACAGAGGCAGACCTATAGCTTATCTGCTTTATCTCTTTGCTTTCTCCTGGTTCCACCAGCCTGACTCCTTTTCCCTAATTAGGAGTACACATACGAGAAGGGAGATAGGTACTATGGCCATCTTTGGAAAATAGAATCTGCCATAGAGAGGTATCCAAACCATTATCTTTATTTCTAATAAAAGTTAATGGAGTGTTTTCTGAAATCAACAACAAATTCTCTGATTCTCCAGACACCAACTGAGCATCTAAGAATTAAACTCAATTCTGATAGTAACTACCCAGAGTTAGTACAGACCCCTCAGGGTAAGGGCTTAGTCCCACAAAACTGCTCCCATTTCAGACACCAGATGCTAGTCCCAGACCACCTTCTGATCAACCAGCTATAAATTGGGAGTTCCCACGACCTCCTCTTCAGGTTCAACAGTTTGTTAGAATTGCTCACAGAAAGCAGGAACACATTTGACTTAATGTTTACCAGTTTATCACAAAGGCACAATTCAGGAACAGCCAAGTGGAAGAGGAGCATAGGGGGTTCCATGCTCTCCGCAGGTGCACCATCGTTTTAGCACCTCCATGTATCACCATCACAGATGCTCTCAGAACACCCTTGTTCAAGAGTTTTTAGAACTTCATCTCCAGCCCCCACCTTCTCCTCCCAAGAGGTCAGTGGGTGGGGCTGAAAGTCCTAACTCCCTCATCAGTTGGTCTATCTCGTGACCAACCCCATCCTGACGCTACCCAGGGGCCCTACTCTAAGCCAGCTTATTAGCATAAAGTGAGGTGTTCCTATGAATAACAAAACATATTTTTAGCACTCAGGAAATTACAGGAGTTGTAGGAGCTCTGTGCCAAGAACTAGGAACAAAGATCAAACATAATTCCCATTATACCACAGCTGATATTTAAAATGTGGCTTATATTTCTAGCCACTGAAACTACAAAGAGGCCAGGCATGGTGGCTCACACCTGCAATCTAACCACTTCAGGAGGCCAAGGCATGTGGATCTCTTGAGCCCAGGAGTTTGAGACCAGCCTGTGCAACATGGTGTAACCCTGTCTCTAAAAAAATACCAAAAAAAAAAAAAAAAAATTAGCTGAGTGTGGTGGTGTGCACCTGTAGTCCCAGATACCTGGGATACTAAGGTGGGAGGATCACCTGAACCTTGGAGTTTGAGGCTGCAGTGAGCCATGATTGTGTGATTGTGCCAGTAGTGCGCTCCAGCCTGGGTGATAGAGTGAGACCCTGTTTAAAATTGTAAAATTATATAACCATTATGGAAAACAGTATGGGGGTTCCTACAAAAAAGTAATAGTAAGACTACTACATAATCGAGCAATCACACTTCAGGGTATATATTCAAAAAATTTAAAGCAGGGTCTCGAAGAGATATTTGCACAGAAATATTCATAGCACTATTCACAGTATTCAAGAGGTAGAAGCAACCCAAATATCAATTCAGTGGCTAGAAATATAAGCCACATTTTTAATATCAGCTGTGGTATAATGATAATTATATTTGATCTTTGTTCCTAGTTCTTGGCACAGAGCTCCTACAACTCCTGTAATTTCCTGAGTGATAAAAGTGTCTTTTGTTATCAATGAAATGAATAAACAGAACATGATATATATGTATGATGGAATATTATTCAGCCTTCAAAAGCAAGGAAATACTGTCACATGCCATAGTATGGTTGAACCTTG
This sequence comes from Sapajus apella, assembly GCF_009761245.1. NCBI lineage: Eukaryota > Metazoa > Chordata > Mammalia > Primates > Cebidae > Sapajus > Sapajus apella. The sequence goes on along the minus strand of NW_022437049.1, from coordinate 3,183,357 downwards.
AGGACGTTATGCTAAGTGAAATAAGCTAATCACCAAAGGACAAATACTGTATGATTCTACTTTTATGAGATACATAAAATAGTCAGATTTATAGAAACATAAAGTAGAATGGTGGTTACCAAGGGTTGTGGGGAGTAAAGAGGAGAGGGGAATTTCAGATATGCAAGATGGAAATGTTCTGGAGATCCCTTTAACAACAATATGAAGAGACTTAACTACTGAACTGTACATTTAAAAATTATTAAGATGTAAATTTTTTTGTGGTTTTGTATTTGTTTTTGTTTATTGACAAGGTGTTGCTCTATTGCCCAGGTTGGGGTGCAGTGGTGTGATCACAGCTCACTGAAAAACCTCAACCTCCTGGGCTTAGACAATCCACCCACAAGCACATGCCTCCTGCCTTGGCCTCCTAAGGTGCTGGGATTATTACATGTACGACCTATGTAATTTTATTTTTTTTTTGAGACGTAGTATCACTCTTGTTGTCCAGGCTGGAGTGCAATGGAGTGATCTTGGCTCACCACAACCTCTGCCTCCTGGTTTCAAGTGATTCTCCTACCCCAGTCTCCCAAGTAGCTGGGATTACAGGCATGCACCACCATGCCTGGCTAATTTTTGTATTTTTAGTAGAGATGGGGTTTCTCCATGTTGGTCAGGCTGGTCTTGAACTCCCAACCTCAGGTGATCCACCCGCCTCAGCCTCCTAAAGTGCTGGGATTATAGGTGTGAGCCACTGTACCTGGCCATAATGTGTGATTACAATAAAAATTATACTATAAATCAAAACTGTCACATATTTAAAATGTGGCTTATATATGCAAGAAATTGTCTAGTTAATACCGAACAGAATGATAGGATGAAGCTAACCCACCCTCCCAGTCCCCAGCAGCATGAGAAGGGATGTGGCTCTTTGATCTGGAGCACAGCAGAAAACAGGGGTAGCAGCCTCCAAAATGAAAGGGGACAAGCTAAATTGAGCAGTTTGTTTATCTTCTCCAATTTTACCCATAGAGAAGAGTAAGGGAAGGGATGGAGGCAAACCAGGGACTATTCCCACATAGCAGTGAACATTGTGGGCAGAGAAGAAGCATTTCCTCCCTATAATCAATATTTGTTCTAGGATTATATTAATAATTATTGTGTAAGAAACTCATTATTGAGTTTCTCATCTATTCTCTGCTCACTCGGATTTTAATGGGAATTTTAATTTGACTTTACAAATTATATTTTAATTGTAACGCTCTAAATAAATCCAAATGATTTTATAATTTTATACTTTGACATTTCTAATATTTTAGACGCCAACGTTTAGCCCAGGAGTACAGGAAGCAACTTCAGATGCAAATTGCCTACCAGCAGCAGTCCCAAGAAGCAGAGAAGGAAGAGAAACGCCGAGAGTTTGAAGCAGGGATAGCAGCAAACAAGATCTGTTTGGACAAAATCCAGGAGATCCTGTCCACCCATCAAGTGCTGCCTCAAAACATTCATCCCATGCGGAAGGCATGCCCCAGTGAGCTTCCACCATAGTTCCATGAGCATTAATACACCTTTTCTTGGTCTTTTAATATCCTTAACTACAGTATGCTTGTATGTTTCTTTTAACTCATGGATTAGCTGTTCTTTCTTTTTCCCTGAGTTTATGTAATTAATTGAACATAATTATCTTCCTTCAAGTAAACCAGTGCCTTTTTTGGAATTCACAGGCTTGCAAATCCAAATGATATACTTCATATCATGTTGTTATTTTCCTGCCACCTTTGCCTCCTTTTTTTCTCACTTATTTCTAGCTACATTTGCTGACATCTATCTACTCATATGCCCATTTCTTCTTCCTTCCTTTCTCTTCTCACTCATGTACATAATTCAGTGTTAAGAGAGCATTTTTGCAGGCAGAACTGGGATTAACAGCCACTTTCATTAACCCACCTATTTAGTCATTAAACAAATATTTTCAGAGTGCCTCCCATGTGCCAGGCACTATTCTAGATCCTGAGACTACAGCAAAAACAAAACATACCCCTTGGTCTTGTTGAGCTTACATATTAGTGGAGGGAAACAGGCAATAGGTGTTAAATGCCATCAACCGCAAATGGCACTTAACACCTATTGCCTGGAAATTGCGCTTAACTCAGAAGATCCTCTAGCCCCTGCACCAGTTAGACATTCAGATGACTACAGCCCTGGCTGATGACTTGACTGCAATTTCATTAAGAGACTCTGAGCCAGACCCCTCAGCCAAGCTATGCCTGATTCCCAACTCACAGAAATTGAGGAATAACAAATGTTTATTGTGTTTTAAGCTACTAGGTTTTGGGGTATATTATTAGGCAGCAATAAAAACTAATACAGGGTTTTATCTTGAGCATGTGAGAGAGGTCAGATTCTATTTTAAAGGCAGAGCCAACTAGATGTGCTGATGGATGTGTATGTTGAGTGTAGGGTTTGAAAGAAAGTCATAAATAGAACTCCAAATTTTTGGTCTGAGCAACAAACTAGTAAACTGCCCCTGTGGTGGGGGTTGACATATCTCTCAAGCTGTGAACCTGGAGATGTTAGCCAAATGAAGTCAAAGAAATGAACAAGTTACTGGATAATTCTGGTCAGTATTCTATTTGGTAATTCTACCTCTGCACTGCAAAATGTTTTTCATATGTCAAAATATGTTTTGTATTATACAAGTTTTTGTGAAAAACAAATCTGGAAAGGTCTGAAATCTACATCATTTTCCTAAAGAGTCATTAGACACAATGAAATATTTTAAAATTCTGGAAAACCGTAAAGTAATGAAATGTAGTTACCTTTGTTTAGTCCTCTGTTACTCATACTTACTTAATCCTGAAACACTTTTTAAAAAAATTTAACCTATTAACACCTTTTGGTAAATGCTTGTCTTTCTTCTGCATATTCATAAGATTCATTACATCCTCTCAGTGGGATATTCAGAGAAGCTTTCTGCAGGATATTATTTTCTCAATAAAATCATGCTTATTTCTAGTAGCTCGGCCAATGTTTTATGCAAAAATTCTAGACAACTTAAATTTATTATTTCAGACCAATTTTTAAAAATTATATTGAGGTTCACTTTCCATACTGTAAAGTCTACCCATTATGAGTGATTTATAAAGTGATTCTTGACAAATTTAGAGCTTTGCAATCACCACCACAATCTAGTTTTAGAAAGCTTCCATTATCCCAAAAAGTTTTCTTGTGCATGTTTGCATCTTTAGATGTAAATCCATCTTTACCCAGTGGCAAACAAACACTGACCAACTTGTGTGTCCATAGTTGTCTTTTCTTGAAATTTCATCTTAATAGAATCATTCAACGTGTACTCTTTCATGTTTGCCTTTCAGTTACCATGTTTTTGAGGTTCATCCATGATACTGGATGCATCTGTAGCTGATTCCTTTTGATTTCTGTAGTATTCTTTTGTATGTATGAATATGCCACATTTTATATATCCATTCACTAGTTCAGGGACATTTTCATTATTTCTAAGCTTTGGCTGCTATGAACATGCACATACAAGTCTTGGTGTGAACCTACACTTTCATTTCTCTTTAGATGAGATACCTTTAGATAGTTTAGATACCTAAGAATGGAATTGCTAGGTCTTACAGTGTTTTTCGCTTAAGTTGCCAAGCTGTTTCAAGTGACACTGTCATATCACATTCCCGTTGCAACGTATGAAGTTTCCAGTTTCCCCACATCCTTGTCAGCACTTGTAATAGCAATTCTATTGACTGTGGAAAGTATCTTGTTGTGGTTTTAATTTGCATTTTCCTAATGACTAATGATGTTGAGCATTTTTTCATGAGCTTCTTAGCCCATCATGTGTCTCATTCTGTGAAGTGTTTATTTAGATCTTTCCCCCCATTTTCTAATTGGATCGTCTTCTTATTACTGAGTTGGAGGAGTTCTTTATATAGTCTGGATACAAGTCTCAGCTACTTGGGAGGCTAAGATGGAAGGATCACTTGAGCCCAGGAGGATAAGGCTCTAGTGAGATTTGATGTTGCCGCTGCACTCCAGTCTGGGCGACAGAGCAAGACACTGCCTCTGAAAAAGGTTTTTTTTTTTGGTCTTTGTCTCTAGTTTCCAGCACAGAGTTCCTAAAACCCTTGTAATTTCCTACGTGATAGAGGTCTCTTGCTTTTCCTAAGCAGCCCCTTTGGACCACACTTGAGTTTATGTTAATGCTAATTTTCTAAGGGCCTTATCCCTTTCTAAGAAAGCTTCAGGAAGATGCTGGTCACCACAAAGACCAAGTGAACAGAGGGCTGAAACTTTTAGTCCTGCTCACTGACCTCCTTGAAGGGGAGGAATGGGAGGGTGGGGATGGGAGATTCAATTCTGTTCAAAACTCTTGAACAATAATGTTCAGAGAGCTTTCAGATTGGTGAACACATTGAGGTGCTTTGAGGGACAAGTGCCCAGAGAGGGAAGAGAAGCTCTGTACCCCCCACCCCATACCTTGCCCTATGCATCTCCTCCATTTGTTTAAAGCTGAGTTGCATCCTTCATAATAAACCAGTCAATGCAAGTAAAGTATGTTTCTAAGTTCTGTTAGCCATCCTAGCAAACTGTGGAACCTAAAGAGTAGGTCATGGGAATCCCTGATTTATAACCAGTCAGTCTGAAGTATGGGTGGTCCAGGACTCCACACTGGTTTCTGAATGGAGGCAGTCTTGTGGGACTGGACCCTTGAATTGTTGGATACTCAGTTGGTATCAAGAGAATCACAGAGTTGGTTGTTGGTGTTTGAAAATGCATTATTTAGGCTGGGCACAGTGGCTCACATCTGTAATCCCAGCACTTTGGGAGGCTGAGGCAGGTAGATAACCTTAGGTCAGGAGTTCAAGACCAGGCTGGCCAACCCGGTGAAACCTGTTCTCTACTAACAATACAAAAATTGGCCGGGTGTGGTGGCAGGCACCTGAAGTCCCAGCTACTCAACAGGCTGAGGCAGGAGAATCGCTTGAACCCCAGAGGTGGAGGTTGCAGTGAGCCGAGGTTGCGCCGTTGAACTCCAGCCTGGGCAACAAGAGCAAGACTTGGTCTCAAAAAAAAAAAAAAAAAAAAGAAAAGAAAAGAAAATACGCCATTTAGTAAGTGATAGTGCTGGTATTTGAACCCAGTCTGATTATAGAGTCTGTGCTTTTAGCCACTCCACTTTACCACCTCCCCACAACAGATAGTACAGGTAAAATAAATGAACTGTAGATCTGTAGAGCTTAAAAACCCATCACAAATATTTTAAGTTAGTTTCTTGACTTTGCAAGAAACAGAAGCCCAAAGAAATCTTCTGTCTCTTGGTTTGGTACTGTTTCCATCACATATGATCATTATTTCTTACCAAAATCTAATTTGGTATCAAAGTACTCTTAATCGATCAATATGCCCTTTAAGCCTTGCTTTTTAGCAATGCTGTTGGCATTTTCACTCCATTGCCATCATTTTATGGTCTCTATCCAAACCTTTATGTTTGCTAACATAGCATTTAGTGCAGATCTGTCAAATACACCAATGCATGTGCATTCCATAAATTACACACAGGCATGAATATTTTTCCTTCTATAAACCATCCTTCTGATGTTTTCATTACCTTGTATAAACGGGGCAAACAGCCTCTCAGAATATAGCTGAAAATTTCATCTAATAAAAAGAATAGCTGCCTCTCTAGAACGGCCCCTGAGATAACTTGAAAAGGGTATTTTATTGTAGTTAGTGCAGGGAACAACAAAAAGACGTGATTCCATTTATGCCTCTTGTGAAGCTGTCAGCTGGACAGGTTCTGAGAGCCTAAACTGCCTCCAAATGTCAATTGTTTTCCTATAAAGTGCTAAGACATGTGTTTTGGGTAGAAGATGAGGGTTATTAGCTTAGTGCTTCCAAGCACTGCTATGTGAGCCCTTTATTTGAAATGACTTTGTAGATACAGTTTTGGGAAAATGGACATAGTGAGACAGTTTCAGTCTAGGTTCTTGCCCCACGTGTGTGATTTCAGGTTGGGCTTTCTGGGATTCGTTTTTCTTGCCTAAAAACTGAGGTACTTCTAGACCTGAAAAGGACCTGAGAGGGTGTCTAGTTCAAATCCTTCCCTTTACAAATGAGAAACCATCTTGGGTTTGGTTCTCCTGAAATCAGAGAACCATGGCAAGAATGTGTTACAGAGTGGTTATCACTGCAGGTAACTGGGTCTCATGGTACCTGGAGACCTGCTGAGGAACTGTCTAGAAAGCCTCTCAGATTTGAAGTGCACAGGGGTGGAGGCTGGGCATTGATCTCCTCACCCTTGACTCCTTTGGTCAAGGGTTGTCTCAAGGGGCACTGACCCCCCACACCAGGTGAGGAGGCTTACAGAGGCTGTGAGGGATTCCCTCCTAAACCACGGTGTCCAAAGCTCTATTTAGCACCTGTGTGTGCTGCTGCCACCTTGTGGTCGTATCTTTCTCCTTGATCAGCTTCAAATTCCTCTAAGCCCGGCAGAGAGACAGAGGAAGACCTATTGGTCAAAAGAGGGATCTTTACTCAATGACCATAAGACAGAAAGGGGCAAAATTTCTCACGCTTCAACCTTACACAAGCCCCAGAGGCTTGTGGAGATGAGGGGGCCACCATCCAGAAGGGGAGGAGGACAGGGGAGTTCCTGGAGACAGGGGGATCACCAGGCAGCCCGGTGGGGCATCTCTGGGTTCAGAGCTCCCAGGGCCACACAGTCCGGGACCTCACTACTGCCAGGGCCTGTCTTATCAACAGGAGACCTGCGGGGTGAAGTTGCATGGGGAATGCAAAGCAGGCAGGCTCTAGATGGCTAAACATTTGCTTGATTGGGCTATATTTAAAATAATCGGATGTGTCAACATTTGCATATGGTGTCAGCGGGTTTTTGATATAGTGGGTCTCAGCCTGCAGTAAAGAAATAAACAGCCTCAGTGCCAATGCACAGGGGCCACTTTTAGCTCATTTTTATGATACTCTGAGCAGCCCGTTTGCAGTTATGCTGAACTGACAGTCGCTGGTCCCCTAACAGACAGGCCCACCATTTCCCCGAAGCTACACCTTCACTGAGAGTGCTGTCTCCCTCCTGCAGCCCCCGGTGGATTCTAGCCTTTCCTCTCCCGAGAGCTCTACTCAGGCTACCCAGACATCCCTAGGGCTGCCTGCCACACTGCTCTCTCCATCTCTTTCACTTTTCAGTCAGATCAGCTGGGATCTGACCTGCACCCACTACTAGACCATGAGCTGTCAGAGGGAATGTGTACTAGGAACTAAGCTTATCTTCCCAAAATTCATCTTCTGAAGCCCTGCCTGCCATGTGACTGTATTTGTAGATAGGGACTTCAGGAAGGTAATGAATGTTTAATGGCCTCCAAAGGGCTGGCGTCCTTATAAGAAGAGGAGGAGACACAAGCATTCTCTCCTGAACACACAAAAAGGCCACAGGAAGACACTGCGAGACGACTGCAGACAGGCCTTCCCAGAAACCAACTCTGTGGACACCTTGATCTTCCAGCTTCCGGAACTATGAGAAAAAAAAATGTCTGTTGTTTAAGCCACCTAGACTGTGGAACTTTGTTATGGCCACTTAAGCTGACTAATACGGAGATCTATCTCATTCTCCTTTAAATCTCTTCCAGCATCTAGAACAGTGCCAGGCACACAGAAACTCCTCAACAAATGTTGACTACGTTGAATTGTAATCCCCAGGTGAATGAAAGATGGGATGCTTGTGGGGCCCTGGATCTGAAATCTCTGACAAATCCCAATCCTGGGATTTGTCAATCCTGGCCCATGTACTCCATAGAAGACAGCCAGGGTCTGCCAGACCTCACCCAAAACTGCAAAACCCAAAAAGCTCTGAAACCAGAAGGTGTGATGTGGACCCTCATTCAGCAGCAAAGCTTGACCTGAACAGGAGTAAAGCTACTTAAAATTATCTCCCTAGATTTTACTACAGAGCTATTAATGATTTTGATTACCAGGCACTGCCCCAGCTCTGGCTGGGAGTGTTATAAAATCTATAGTTTAGGCATCATGCCACCTTTCCAGAATCCAAAAATTCAAAATTCCAAAACACACCTGGCCCCAAGGGATTTGGTTAAAGAATTGTGAACCTGTGCTCTAGAGGGGGTTAATACTAACCCCACAGCTATCCACTCAAGGAAGGCTATGAAAAACGCTAATTACCCAGTGTGTAAATAACTTTATTCTAAACTGCGGAGGTGTGTGATTGGAAATAAAACATGTTTATTAATATGCATGTGACAGATGCCAGTTTCTCTTTCTTTTTTTTTTTTAAAGCCGTTTATTTCATCAGCCTACAAAATGTGCTGAGTATGGTTTTTAAATATGTAATGAAAAAGTACAGTACTACCTTGGAAAATAGCATCAGTGCAGTATAAAGTCCAATTAGCTTTTTATAAATTGCACTTAACAACTAGAGAAATCAGTAACAAATACAACGAAAGGACACTAAAAATTATTCATTATCATTATCAGCATTGCTACCACAAATAATATAATAATAAAATAATAAAATTTATTTGCTGAATGTATAAAGTATAGTATGTTTTTAGCAGAGCATCTCAAAAATGTATGGTAACTAGTGCAATCTCAGCTGTGTGACCCCTCTGCTAAACCCTATGGGGCATACGGAGTAAAAATGACGTAACTTATGCCCTGGTGGAATTTATAGTCTCATTGAAGATGAAAACCTAGGACAAGAAATAATTACGAACAATGCAAAGCAAATATCAAATGAGGTACAGTGTGAAATACAGTAAGTGCATGCAACTGACTGACTTACTAAGAAGGCTAAGAAGGCTTCAGAATTTCTATGTAGCCTAGGTTTAAAGGGGGCATCTGATTAGAAGACAGTGTTAAGGAACGCTTCTTGAGGCTGCATTTGAATAGCAGGATACTGTTTTGTTTAGATTTTATGTTGATTTTGAGTGGTTTGGAGGAGGAGCTTTCGGTGACTTGGCAGAAGCTGATACTATGCAAGTCACACTTCAGAGTCACCCCACTGCTGCTTGGGTTTTTTGGAAAAGGGAGAGGTTTATGATGGCTGGGACCATCAGTTCTGGAAGTCTTCCAGAAAAAGGTAGCACTGGAACTGGACTTACAGGTTGGGTGGACAGTAGATGGCCTAGAGAAGGAAGAAGCCATTTGGAGTTGAGTGTTGGGGGCAGGTCACAGTGAGAAATGGCTTGACTCAACTGGAGAAATCTATTTTGAGGGCAGGAGATCAGAGCATTCATTCTCAGACAGACCAGAAAGACCCATTTACAAATGAGAAAAAGGAAAGTCTCCTATATCCTGCCAGACTTCGAGAGAAATTAATTGCCTGCAAAATTTTGGTAACTGAAGACCCCATGTTAATCGTGACTCATGACCAACCTATCATATCTCCTTTCTTACTAAGGACACGGTGTAGACTGTATTGTTTACCCTGTTAGAGGTAATCATTTGGACTCGTAGCTTAAGGAAGAAGATGCTGCACCATTAGTAACAGGCAGCAGGGTACCAGCAGAGCCTTAGCAGCGTCCAAGGCCAGTCGAGAGGCCGCAGAATCCACAGCAACAGGGTCAACCCCGCCTTGACTGTTGCAAAATTAAATGAGATGATACAGTACAGAGTTGGTACTCCACAAATGCTAAGCACTGTATCTCAACAACCGAAACGTTAAAGTTTCCAGTGAAACTGTGTATTTCCCAGAAGTGCTCAGTTTCTATTCCTAGTTAAGTTCATTCTGGTCTGGAGGAACAATTTTTTTTTTCCCTCAAGGATCTAACATCTTTCTGATACCATCATTGTTCTTTTTTCTTGAGACAGACTCTCACTCTGTTGCCCAGGCTGGAGTATAGTGGCATGATCTTGGCTCACTGCAACCTCCGCCTCCCAGGTTCAAGAGATTCTCCTGCCTTAGCCTCCTGAGTAGCTGGGATTACAGGCACCCACCACCATGCCCAGCTAATTTTTGTATTTTTAATAGAGACAGGGTTTGGCCAGGCTGATCTTGAACTCCTGACTTAAGGTGATCCACCTGCCTCTGCCTCCCAAAGTTCGGGGATTACAGGTGTGAGCTATTGTGCCTGGCCCCATCATTAGTCCTTAACAGTAACAATGCACATGTGTTTGGTGTTTTGCAAGCCTGTCTGGTTTTACTTGGTCTTCACCATAGCCTACAGGCACTAGACAAGGATGCTTTTCCATTTTTAAATTGAGGTATAACATACATGCAGTAAAATGTGTCAAGTGCACAGTTCAGTGAAGTTTTACGTTATCTCCACCAGCTGAAGATACAGAGCATTTCCAGCATCTCAGAAATTTCTCTCACACCCCTTCCCAGTCATTGTACCCGCAGAAATAACCACTTCTAACTTCTAATGCCATCCATTTTTCTTGTGGGCCCCTGGACTTCACGTAAATAGAATTGTACAGAACGCAGTCTTCTGTGCTTGGTTTATTTCACTCAACGTAATGTCTATGCGATTCATCATGTTGCTGCATATTTTAGCAGCTCATTCGTTGTTAGTGCTGGATCGTGTTTCATTGTGTGAATATACCACAGTATATCCATTCTCTTGTAGTAAGAGATTATTAAACAAAATTTACAAAGGAAGAAACCCAGGGCCAGAGTGCTTAAGTCCCTGGCTCCAGATGGCACAGGTTGGAAGGTCAAGGTTTGAACTCAGGGTATTTGGCTCCAAATCCCATGTTCTTTCTAAAGTACCACATTGAAGCAGTGCTTCTGGAAACGTTTTTGGGGGTTTGCAGAATTTAGAACTACATGATTTATAGTCTCTTAAATCACTGTCAAGGAATAAGTAGTTCAATCAATAAGCAAAAGCAAAAAATAAAAATCCCATTTTGGTGGGAATCTTCATGTGAAAATGTGGGCATGTATTTAAAATGAATACCGAGCACATGGTCGGCTTTGAATAAATGCTTAGTGGTCCTGAGCCATACGGAAGAAGAGGAGGTGGAGGAGGAAAAGTCTGGGAGTGGTGAATGAATTCAGTTCTTCAACTCTCTGCATTTAGAGCTACAGTATAAGCAAGACTGGGAGAGAAGTACAATTGCTTTCTTGCAGAGTGGTCAGTCTGTGGCTGACTAGCCTGGGCTGTGTGTGTCTGTGTACATGTGTGTGTGAATTTAGCATGTCACTAGTCATGCCCTGATATGTATGTGAGCATACACCTCTCCCTGCATTGGAAACTGAGCTACTTTGCTCTGCCCCTGCAAGATCTGGCTTTCGAGGCCTCTCTCTCAAGAGCCATCTGTGGGCCACGCTAGCTGTTTTCTTAAAGGACCAACTGCAGAGTCAGATGAGAGGTGCTGAAGGCAGCTCAAGAGTGATTTGTGGAGAACCCTGGAGGGAAAAATTGACAGGCAAGAAGTTAGGGCAATTTAAAAAACCCAACAAATCATTTCGTGGTAAATACTACAAATCAAATTCCAAGTCTGGGGCCAAAAACTAGAGAAATTTATGTGCAGCAAAAATGCCAGGGACAAAATAGCTCAGATTGAATGTTCTTTCCCAACAGTGTGTGCTAAATACAGATGTTTCCAATTGCTTCTTGGCCTTTTGGCCAAGATCAAGGATAAATATAGGTGTCTGTGCTGTCAGGAAGAGGTGGCCTCTTCTATCATTTAGCAGAGAAATTCCCATTCCTGCAAGAGTAGTCTGCCAGCCACCCAAGTTACAATGGGAAAATAAAAATTTTCTCCCTGTCAGTTCCTGTGTCTGCCTTCAGACACTCTCCCCTCTGATGCCATTTGTCTCTCTTCTCAGCCCAGCACCTAAAGCTGCTCCTGGCTGCCCAGTGGACAGGGTCCCACTCCTGGGCGTATGCCTTTCATGCCTTTTTCTCCCACAGAGACTCTTAGTTACCACCTCCCTCCACCTCCAGCTAGTTATCCTTTTTTTTCTGATCTCAAGCTAGCCTGTCTCTGTCCTGTGTGCAAATGCCCTACCCTCACAAAAAATGTTCTGGTAAATTAATCTCTGAGGTGACATCCACACAGTTGTCTCATTTATGCATATGTCAGGAAAGTGAACTCCTAAAGTGGATTTGCTAGTCAAGGGAATGTGCATTTCAATTTCTGATAGGGATTTCCACGCACCCAGCACTATCCCAGTGCACAGTATGATTAACTTCAGAGAGAAGGGGCTGATAGATGGCTCCAGGGCTTAGGACCCTATCATGTTTCTTGAACTCTTTGGTCTAGGTTTTAAGTCACACTTTATTTTAATTTAATGTAACTTTTTGAGACAGGATCTCACTCTGTCACCCAGGCTGCAATGCAGTGTCACCATCACAATTCACTGCAGCTTGACTTCCTGGGCTCAATCAATTCTCCCACCTCAGCTTCCCGAGTAGCTGGGACTAAAGGCATGTGCCACCATGCCCAGCTAATCATTTTTATTTTCTGTAGAGATGGGATCTCACTACATTTGCCCAGTCTGATCTTGAACTCCTAGGCTCAAGTGATCCTTCTGCCTGGACCTCACAAGGTGCTGGGATTACAGAAGTAAACCACTCACCCAGTCTCAAGTCACACTTTAAATATAAAAATATTTGTTGGCCGGGCACGGTGGCTCAAGCCTGTAATCCCAGCACTTTGGGAGGCCGAGGCGGGTGGATCACGAGGTCAAGAGATCGAGACCATCCTGGTCAACATGGTGAAACCCCGTCTCTACTAAAAATACAAAAAATTAGCTGGGCATGGTGGTGCGTGCCTGTAATCCCAGCTACTCAGGAGGCTGAGGCAGGAGAATTGCCTGAACCCAGGAGGCGGAGGTTGCAGTGAGCCGAGATCGCGTCATTGCACTCCAGCCTGGGTAACATGAGTGAAACTCCGTCTCAAAAAAAAAAAAAAAAAAAAAATTTGTTGACACATATGCAGGGATTAAAAGGAACAAAACAGCACTAGACAAGTCAGCAGGGATTGCAATTTGGTCATTACTGTGGCCTCACAATGCTTCCACGTGTCTATAAAAGGACCCAGGCTAGCATGAGCTTCACTTGATCACCAGGATGTAGATAGAGTGCTTGAGTGCACTGTCCACACTCTCAGCCTGGAATGTTCTAGCAAACATTTCAGCCCATTTCTTACCTCCCAGTTGAAGCAAGTGGCATCTTGTTTATAAAACTGTATCTTTAGTGGTAACAAAAATAAGTGTTCAATTTGAAGGATGTGATTTACATAATCACATTTGGTGGCACAACAGTGACAGTTCACAGTGTTGCTCTAGTGTGCCTTGGGACATTGATTAAGAACCCCTGACACTAAAGCCAAGCAGATTCCCCTGGGGAAAGCAGGAAGTCCGGGAAGGTCCTAACAATGCTTAACGGGAATCCTGACAGGTGAGCAAATCACAGCATCAAGAATCTGGAAGCAAGATATAGGCAGATCCAGGCATCAAGGGGAATCTGCTGCAAACACTTGGACAAAGTCATGAAACCTGGGCTTATGGATAGGATCAGAGACGGAGGGAGGAGTGTGATGAGTAAGGTGGATCTGGTCTCCAGGAAACCTGGATATAACATAGGGAATTGGATAAAGATGAGGGTGCTAGGGAGGAGAGAAGGATTGAGTTATGACCAGGCTGACAGAGGCTTGTAAGGAATAACACAGGATCCCAACTACTGGAAGTAGGGTAAAGTTCAAGGGGAGAGGAGCATCGAGACTGTGTGGCTTTGGCCTTAAAACTGTGCAGCTCCTTGGGGCTGGCCTGCTGTGAGTGATTCCTGGGGTTTGAGAAGTGTGGAGCCAGGAGCTGAACAATTATTTCTGTAACCATTTGTGGAATAAGCTTCAAGATCAGCTTATGCAGGAGTGTCAAATGCTTGAGTCTGATGACAACTTCAATGTGTGAGGATTTTTCAGCCTAATTTATGGAGTAACACATGTTGAAATAGAAGAGACCATAAACTTTTAGCTAGAGCATAAAAATGTAATCCTAAATGATATGCTTCCCCACACTCCCAGGCTGCCAAGGCTGGGCATGCAAAGATTACTGGAGATGCCAGCAGGTGGATGCTTATAGACGGCTCTGGAGGGAAGGCACTGCCTCCCTCTGTGTGGGCTCTCTTGGGATTAATCACGTGCTGGTGTTATTTGCTTTTCCTCAGTAGCCTGGGAGCTCCCTGGGGTAGGCGCCCTGCCTATCACTTTTTTTTTTTTTTTTTTTTTTTTTTTTTTTTTTTTTGGTCTACAGTGCTTAGCAAATGCCTGGCTCTAGGTTTTAAGTCACAATATGTTTGTTTTAAATGTGTTTGTTGAATAAGTGAGTGAAGAAAGGAAGGAAGACTTTGTGCCTTATAACAATGGCAGATGGCCAGGCATGGTGGCTCATGGCTATAAGCCCAGCACTTTGGGAGGCCGAGGTGGGAGAACCATTTGGGGCCAGGAGTTCAGGACCAGCATAAGCAACATAGGAAACTCTATCTCTATTTAAAAAAAAAAAACAAAAACAAACACAGAAACAATAGCTCCTGCCCCGTATCTTTGTCTTGGTGGGACAGAACTGCCATTGGACAAAACCACCCTCAGATGTCACCTGTTATGGGCTGAATTGTGTCTCTCCATAAAGATATGTTGAAGTCCTAACCCCCAATACTTTGGAATGTGACCTTATTTGGAAATAGGGTCATTACAGATATAAATGTTAAGATGAGATCATACTGGAGTAGAGTGAACTCTTACTCCAATTGTGTCCTTATACAAAGCAGGGCACAGACAGAGAGACACAGATGCACAAGGCGAATGCCATGTGTGACAGAGGAAGAGTCTGAAGTGCTGCATCTAGACAGGAGGCCATAAGGACGAGGGTGGGAGGTCACACCCCAGAAGCCAGGAAGCCCAGGCATAGCAGGCAGGCCCCCAGAAGCTGGAAGAGACAAAGACAGATTCTTCCCTACATGTTTCAAGAGGCTGGCCCAGCTGACACCTTGATTTTGGACTTCCAGCTTCCAGAACTGTGAGAGAATGAATTTCTGTGATTTTAAGTCACCCATCTTGTGGTTCTTTGCTATGGCAGTCCTAGCAAACCAAAACATCATCCAAATGCTGGAAAGAATCAGGCTGGAGTTGAAGAAGTCCCTACAAGTTAGAAAGAATAAAACAGCTTGTATTTTGGCAAGGGGATTGGGGAAAAATTATCCAAATAAATACATAATATGCTAGATGGTGATAATGGCATAGAGGAAAATAAAGGAAACAGGGGATCTGCAGTGCCAAGGAAGGGGTCGTGCAATGTAAGTTAGGCAAACAGGGAAGCCCTCACTGAGAAGACCACTGAGAAGGTGAGAGGGTGAAAACCCTGAAGCCAGCAAAGGCAGAGGCACTGAAGCCGGCCAGACCAAGAGGCAATCAAGGAACAGCAAGGGGTCTGGAGGGGAGGGGATGAGGGGGCTGTCGGAGCCAAGCCATTGCTGTGTACCCTGAGTGAGATGCTGTGTGTTTCTAGATCCATGAGTAGGATCTCACTCAGGGTACAAGGCAAAGTCCTTATGAAGTGAGACGGAAACCCTTAGAGGGTGTGAGCGTGGGGAGGTCTAGAAAACAGGAAAGAGAATTCCTGGCCAATGACATGTCTGGAGGTAGGAAGTGTTCAGAGCCCTGGGATAGGAGGCTGTGAGGACAAGGGTGGGGTCACACCCCAGGAACACTCAGCCTGGGGTTAATGGAGAGTTATGACAAGAAAGTGAAATGACACTCAGACGCATAGGCATGAAAATGAAAATGTTAATGTTGGATAACTTTGTTCATGTATTTTCCCTTTAGGTATTGTTCATATTTTAATCATGGATACCTAGAAATACAAATCACCATCAAAAAAGAATGAATCCTTTCCCCAGGACCGGCCAGAACCAGGCCAACATATCTCTTCGTAAGCTCCAAAGCTAAGTTGATTTGTGCAAAGTTTGAATATGCAAACTGGTGTTTTCTGCACTTTGACATGAGCGCAACTTGATGGCACACTCTGTAAATAGCTCTTGTTAAATCAGTAACATTGGAAAGAGCTAGAGGCATCCTTCAGCTTAAATATTCCCTCTAGACTTAACTCTGTGGGTCCTTTCAGCCTTTGGATCCCTCAGCTGTGCAGGCAGCTTGGCAGTAAACAACACCAGGAGAACTCAGCTGTGTGGCTGCTCTTTGTGTCTGTAACCATAAAGGGTTTCAGCCTCCACACAGAGAGTCAGTGCAACTGACATTTTAACATTAACCATGTGAGGGGCACTCTTCTATGGTCTGAAAGTTTAGCAGTGAGCAAGACAGACAAGCTCTCTGCTTCAGGGAGCCTCTATTTGAGTTGGGTGGAAGAGGTAGACAGGAAATTACAAGATAGAAATAAGATCATTTTAGAATGTGAAATGATACAATGAAAGAGAGAAATGGAGAGGATGCAATAACAGATAAGACTATCAGAGGCCATCCTGATTATGTACTATTCTGATTAGGCTGGAAAGATGAGAAACCACAGGCTTGAGTGTAGCAGGGCCAGGACTAGAGTATAGTAAGTGAGGCACCGGGTCTAGGCGCAAAATGAGCACCAAAACACAGTCATCAAGATCAATAACATTTTCATTTTTAAAATTACTTTTATATATTCTCTTCCTCCTTCTGAGGCAAGGATCAATCTTTTTTTTTGAGATGAAGTCTCTCACTGTGTCACCAAGGCTGGAGTGGCAAAATGCTTGAGTCTGATGACAACTTCAATGTGCGAGGATTTTTCAGCCTAATTTATGGAGTAACACATGTTGGAATACAAGAGACCATAAACTTTTAGCTAGAGCATAAAAATGTAATCCTAAATGATATGCTTCCCCACACTCCCAGGCTGCCAAGGCTGGGCATGCAAAGATTCCTGGAGGCGCCAGCAGGTGGACGCTTATAGACGGCTCTGGAGGGAAGGCACTGCCTCCCTATGATTCCACTTGTTAAGGACAGTGGACGCTTACACCTGGTGTCTTCTGAACTCCGCCCTGTGCACCCTTTTCCTTTGCTAATTGTAATCTGCATACTTTCATTGTGATAAACCAAAACCATGACTATAACAGGTTTTCTGAGTTCTATGAGTCCTTCTAGCAAATCCTCAAACCTGGACTACCTTTGACTAGACTTCTCAGTTGCCCAAGAAGCTTGTGGTGGCTACAAGTGAGAGAGAAAGCAGTTTATTCAGCCCGCGTGCTGCCATTTATCAGACAAGCCGTCAGCGGCAAGCAGGTCCAGGCTTTGCAAGCTTGATGAGGTTCCAGTACTCTCACCTTTTAGGGGTTCTGATCACATCTGTAAGGCAGGGTTACTTGAGGCAGCCTGTATACAAAGTTCACTCACTGCAGCATTTCAGAGGCAGGAGTTGATGCTTCCAGTCAGCTTTTGACAACCAGACGTCCTCCTCCACCATCAGCTGGACATGAGGCCAAATAGGGGTCCAGCCTTGGGCACCCTCCCTCACAGTGCAGGTTAGGGGGCACTCTGTATTCTTGCTCTGGTGTGTTCTGGCAAGGGTGGGGAGTGTCTCTAGCCCACCACCAAATCTTGAATGCCCATCACTTCACCAAAGAGCACCAACTTCTCATATCCATCCTGCTATTTCACAAGTCATCAGTGAAAACTCATTTGACATTCAGTCTGTTAATCAGCCAAGACTTCATGATTGATTGAAATGTGATAGCAGAAGGATTTGTGGTGCCTACATGTAGAGTGTGGACTCACGGGATGTGCCACTGACTGTCCTGGAATGGAGATTCTTGACAGCATGTCTCCTGGCCACCGCTAGAGTTAAAGCTCAAATTAACTGAGTGGGACTCTAGTATTTCAGAGTATATTACAGACTTGCAAGTCTCAGGTACCAACTAGAACAGAAACGTCTGTCTATGTGGTGTGGGAAGGCTTCATGGAGAAGGTGGGGCATGGAGTGAACCCTAAAACAGAGGCTCTTGACCTTGGCCTTGCTTTAGTCACATGGGGCATGCTGAAAGACCATATCCCACGTAAAATGGGAGCCTGTGGGGTAAGACACCATTTGAAATGATTCCCAGGTGATTGCAACTCTCAGCCAAGACTGAGATTCACTGCCCTAAAGGATGAGTAGGATCTGGAAACAGCACTTCCAGACAGGTTTCATTAATTCACCGGAGTACGTAATTGATCCAATCCCTGAGACCCTCCTCTCAGCCTCTGGCTCTGATTCCTCTCACTTCATCTCCGGACATGAGAAAGTCTCCCCCAGAATCAGGTTGAAACTTGGGCCCCACAGCAAGGCTTTGGTTTAATGGTTCCATTTTGATTTATTACCAGGTGATGTGAGCGGAAGGGTAAACTTCCTGAGCCAGGCAGGTAGGGAGAGATTATCAAAGTCTCTGCTACTCAAGCGGGACTCAGGAGCCACTATCATCTTCCTAGTTCTTCCCAGAAATGCCCAGGCCAGGAGCCGCCATACCACCAACCAGGGCGTGGCTTTGGGCGGCTTCCGCCTCCTCTTAGAGCCTCTGATTTCTCATTTGTAAAATGAGGGGTTTGGCTCTTCCAGCTACTGCTTTCAAAGATCAGCTCAGGCCCGTAATCCCAGCACTTTGGGAGGCCGAGGCGGGCGGATCACAAGGTCAGGAGATCGAGATCATCCTGGCCAACATGGTGAAACCCCCTTCTCTACTAAAAATGTAAAAATTAGCTGGGCGTGGTGGCGGACGCCTGTAATCCCCGCTATTCGGGAGGCTGAGGCAGGAGAATTGCTTGAACCCGGGAGGCGGAGGTTGCTGTGAGCTGAGATTGCGCCACTGCACTCCAGCCTGGCGACAGAGCGAGACTCCCTCTCAAGGAGATCAGGGTACTAGGGAAGATTGAAAATGAGAAAAAGCGGAGACAAAACTAGCTGTTTGGAAAAGTGTCCAGAAGAGGGCGTGAGACGCTGGGGATATAACATTCCTGCGGCCTCTGCCATCCCCCGGAGAGGGACCCGCAGCTACTTAGGTGAGAGCGGATTGTGGTGAGGGGCGAGTGTTTCCTGGAGTACTGGAGGCTCAGAACACTTTAGTGGGGTGCGGAGGAGACTGTGGGTTCGCAGGTGGTGATATTTACATTTCCTCTGATCCACGTCACCTCACTTTTCTCCTCCCTCCTCTCCATCCAAGCTTCAATAGACTCGCCATTCTATTCTGAGGGTGGCAGGGCGGGGGTGGGTGGTGGATGGGGGGGTGGGGGGTGCTCATTACAGTTATTTACACACAGCCCGTGAGCCCTCGCAGCAGCATATAGGAACAGAGATTTTTGGAGGTTCTGCGAAACCATAAACCACGCTGTTTTGCCTCCCTCTTCCCCAAAGAGAAGAAGCCAACCCCGACACCTCTTTTCAGCAGTCAGGATGCCTCCTAGGAAGCAAAGCCGCTCATTCCATTTCGGATTAAAGGCGAGGTTTATGTGAAACACCCCCCAAAGGAAGCACATAACTTACAGGCTGAGTTGTAAACAACTGATATCAAACCTTCCCAGGGAGCAAGCTTTAAGATGCCAGGGTCTTTCTCTGGTTGCCCAGGTTGGAGTGCAGTGGCATGACCACAGCTCACGGCAGCCTTGACCTCCTGGGCTGAAGCAATCCTCCCATCTCTGCCTCTTGAGTATCAGGGACTACAGGTGCACGACACCACACCTGGCTTATGTATTTCTGTAGAAATGGGATCTTCCTATGCTGCCCAGGGTGATCTCAAACTCCTGGGCTCAGGTGATCCTCCCATCTGGGCCTCCCAAAGCATTAGGATTATAGGTGTGAGCCATCACGCCCAGCTGACTTTCTTGCTCTTATACTCTCAAAAAGAATTTTTTAAAAACTATGTCTCCACACATTTTGGATATTTTTAAAGTTTCCATAGGTGAAAAAGATGTAATTTCTAGTGTATCTAGTCACAAAATATTATAACACTGTTTTAAATGAACCCAATGGACTCTAAGTGCCATAGCAATTCAATAACTTCCATTGCCCATTTTAAAAATACACAAACAAGTTGTTTAAATAACTTATTTTTTGTTACTTGAGCCTGAAACTCCATTCCACTTTTTCCACGGAATTTTATCCTACTTTTTTTTTTGTGGTAGAAGTCCTTTTAATAACCTCTCTATAATAATTAACCACGACAAAAATATGTATATTAATATATTTAAAGACTTTCCAGTGGTCTAAATGTTGAAATTATTCTGAATTATCACAAATAGTATTACCGCACATCTTCAAAAATCTATTCCTATTTTTATTATAAGTGCTGAGAGGAATCTTGTTTATAAATAAATAGGAAGGGAAGTTTTGTTAGAACAGCATCCAATTCTTTGAATTCCTTTTGAGTTGCCAAAAATTACATGGTAATCCATCAAAGGATTATTTTTAATAACCTGTCAGCTGACCACTGACTGAAGTCCTGCTTCAATTTTGTTGATAGCATGGAAGTGGAAACCACCCGAGCTGCAAAAGAATTTTTGGCCCCTTCTTTAGTTACTTGCTTTCTCAACACCAGATTTTCAAGTGTCCTTTTGTGTGGCATCATGAAGGCTTTGGTTACCCAAGCAAAGCACCCTCCTGCTACCCAGGATGACTGACAGTCTGTCTTTCTTTTGCAAAGTAAGGGAAAGGGACCTGGGAACTGACACCTGAGAATGAGCCCTCCCTAACTGCAGGTCTGATTTTTTATTTTTTGTTTTTACTTTTGCAAATCAGTGCTTAGGAAGAAATACATATGGAGATATAGGATCTGGACACTGGTTCCCTTAAAACAAAGGATGGGATAATACCCTGAATAGCCCCACAAACCCCAATTTGAAGACGGCCACTTTAGCAGTTATTTGGGAAACCAAACTGCCATGATGAGGAGAGAATTTGCTAGAATAAAGTCCTTATTGGTAAGCCAAGCATCACAGAGCACTTTTATATAAGACCATATTAGTGACCTATTGCTGCATAGCAAATTATCCTCAAACTTGGTGGTTTTAAGCAACACATATTTATTATCACACAGTTTACGTGGATCGCAGAATTATCTCACAGTTTCTTTAATGTAGACACAACTTTACTGGGTCCTCACTTCAGGGTGGATCACATGGTCACAATCAAAGTGTCAGCTGGGGCTGTGGTCCCATCCGAAAGCTCATTGCATTACTCAGGATTATCTAGAGGGACAGAACTAATGGTACCTATCTATCTGTCTACCCATCCATCCATCCATCTATCTATCTGTCTATCTTTCTATAGGGGAGTTTTGGCCAGGCGAGGAGGCTCATGTCTGTAATTCCAGTATTTTGGGAGGCCGAGGCGGGCAGATCATGAGGTCAGGACTTCGAGACTAGTCTGTCCAATATGGTGAAATCCTGCTTCTACTAAAAAATACAAGAATTAGCCAGGTATGGTGGTGCACACCTGTAGTCCCAGCTGCTTGGGAGGCTGTGGCTGGAGAATCGCTTAAACCTGGGAGCTGGAGGTTGCAGTGAGCCAAGATTGTGCCACTGTACTCTAGCCTGTGTGACAGAGTGAGACTCCATCTCAAAAAAAAAGTTGGGGAGGGTTTATTAAGTATTAACTCATATCACCAGGTCCCACAACAGGCTGTCTGCAGGCTGAGGAACAAGGAGAGCCAGTCCGAGTCCCAGAACTGAAGAACTTGGAGTCTGATGTTCAAGGGCAGGAAGCATCCAGCATGGGAGAAAGATGTAAGCTGGGAGGCTAGGCCAGTCTCTCTTTTCACATTTTTCTGCCTGCTTTTTATTCTAGACATGCTGGCAGCTAATTGGATTGTGCTTGCCCAGATTGAGAGTGGTTCTGCCTTCCCCAGACCACTGACTCAAATGTTAATCTCCTTTGGCAACACCCTCATAGACACACCCAGGATCAATGCTTTGTATATCCTTCATTCCCTCAAGTTGACAATAAGTATTAACTATCACACTCATTTAGACAAGAATCTCCTTCCAAGCTTACTCACATAGTTGTTGGGAGAATTCAGTCCCCCAAGGGTCATTGGACTGAAGCCTCCCTTATTTCCTTGCCATATGGGCCTTTCCACATTGACTTTTCATCAGGGCAAGCGTATGACAAGAGCCAGAGGGAATCTCAGTAAGACAAAAGTCACAGTCCTTTATAATCTAATGGATCTGGCATGCCATCATCTTTGCTGTATTTTATTGTTAGAAACAAATCTTTAGGTCTAGCCTGCACATAAATGGAAGAGATTACACAAAAGGAGACCATTAGGAGGTGAGAAACACTGGGAGCCCTTTCAGAAGCAGCCCAAAATCGGGCTTTTATGACAACCTATTGGGAAATACAATTTCAACAAGTATTCCCATGTTTCAGGGACTACTATTTCAACCATATTTCCATTTCTTGGTTACAATTTGGAAAACTCAACCCAGTACTCAAAACTGTATGAGAGAGACAGTGGATTGCCAGCTGGCCTAGAGTGACGAGGACATTATGGACCTCTGAAAATGAGAGAGGACCTGTGGAAGTTCAATGACTGTGCTGGTTGCCTCACAGGATAATGAGTTCTCCATCCGCAGCAGTGTCTAATCAGAGGGGGGTGGTCCTATATTTGGGAAGCTGAGCATTCTTTCACCGGGCATTGGGCTAGATGACCTCCACCCCAAAAACTGTGATTCAGGGTCAGTGAGTCCATGCCTGGATTTTAATTTAGGTGTAAGTCTGTTTTCTCTCATCCTTTCTTCCATGCAGGTAAAGTTGTTCCCTTTTCATGTTTAGGGAGTTTATATTCCAACTGTTAACACACTTTATGGTTTCTCATCCGGATCCAGAATTCACTTTATTCATTCCCTTGCCCTGGTTTGAGGGGCCAGACCTCAGGAGGAATCCTGACAAGTTTTCTGGAAGAGAGAATTTGGAGAGAAAGGAGTTTAATGGATTATGTTATTACTCAAAACATGTGCTGTCCTGTTCTGGTTGCTCCTCCAGTCAGTACCCTTCCCTCATAATTTCAGAAGTGGCCCTGAGTCTTGTTTTAGCCAATGAGATGTGAGTACATCCCTCTCAGTATTGAAATGTGAGTCAGTCCTCAAGCAGAAACTTTAGAAGCTAGAACAGAGTTTGCTGCATCTCTTCCTTCCACCACCACCAGGCAAGCTTCCAGATAGAAGCCCAAAGGGAAGTCTACAGAGCCGAGCTGCATTTAACCCGGGGTAGGTATGTAATACGAGCAAGAAGACAGCCTTTGTTTAAGGCACTGAGGCTTTGGGGAATGTGCGTGTAGTTTATAAGGGAGGAAAGGGAGAAGGTGTAAGAAAATTATTATTATTTTTGGAGACAGAGTCTTACTCTGTTGCCCAGGCTGGAGTACAGCGGCACAATCTCAGGTCACTGCAATCTCCTTCTCCTGGGTTCAAGAGATTCTTCTGCCTCAGCCTCCCAAGAAGCTGGGTCTACAGTTGTGTACCACCACACCTGGCAAAGTTTTGTATTTTTAGTAGAGACGAGGTTTCACCATGTTGGGCAGGCTGGTTGCGAACTCCTGACCTCCAGTGATCCGCCTCAGCCTTCCAAAGTGCTGGGATTATAGGCATGAGCCACTGTGTTTGGCTCATAAGAAAATAATTTTAACTGTCATTGAATAGCTTATAGTTTACAAACCACTTTCACAGAAGGGCCAGTCTATAAGAAGGCTACTTCTTAGTGGAATTCCTTCCCTCTTTCTTTCTTTGCTTATGCGAATTTTTCTGTTAGGTAATCCCTTTGTTTTCTCTTTTCCACCAATTAATGAGCGGTACTTCCTTTAAGACTTGGCTCAAGGCTGGGCGTGGTGGCTCACATCTGTAATCCCAACACTTTGGGAGGCTGAGGCAGGAGAATCACTTGAACCTGGGAGGTGGAGGTTGAGGTGAACCGAGATTGCACCATTGCATCCAGCCTGGCCAATAAGAGCAAAACTCCGCCTCAAAAAAAAAAAAAAACACTGCAGTCAACTTTGGGCAAGGCATGTTCTAAGAACTGCAGAGAACACAAATATGGATCAGGTGTCGTCCCTGCCTTGCAGACTCTCAGAACCTAGTGGGGAGGAGGAGAAAGGGATATTAGTTCACCTCTTACAGGGTGCAAATGAATGCCTTGGAAGTTCACTTTTTGTTATTTGTGTGAGGGAAATCCCCACCTGCCAGGAGAGACTAAGGCTTTTCCAACAGGTATCTTCTTTTTACTTTGAGAAGCCAGGAGCACAGAGCAATGTTTTTCAAAGTGTGGGCACTACACCACCTGGTATATGTATTAAATATGCAGATTTGAAGGCTAGGTGTGGTGGCTCACCTCTGTAATCCCAGCACTTTAGGGACAGAGGTGCGCAGATCACCTGAGGTTGGGAGTTTGAGACCAGCCTGACGAACATGGAGAAACCCTGTTTCTACTAAAAATACGAAATTAGCTGGGCGTGATGGCGCATGCTGTAATCCCAGCTACTTGGGAGGCTGAGGCAGGAGAATTGCTTGAACCCGGGAGGTGGAGGTTGCGGTGAGCCAAGATGGTGTCATTGCACACCAGACTGGGTGATAAGAGTGAAACTCCATCTAAAATATATATATATATGCAGACTCATTGATCACATCTCAGACCAACCGAAATAACATACCTGATAGCTCCTTAATCCTGATACACACTGAAGTTCAAGATCCATTGACATAAAAAGCAAGGGTTAGACTCTCGACTGAGACTTTAAAATTGAACAGTAGCTGTCTGACCTAGAGAGTATTTCACACCCTTCCTCCCTGAGCCTCACTTTGCCCATCTGTGAAACAGGCTTAATATTCTGAACTTCCTTTATACAGTTGCTCTGAGGCTTCAAGATCTCAGAAGCAAAGCACTTGGCATGTTTCCTGGATCAAGTAAGCTTTAAAATTTTGTTTTTGTTTTTGTTTTTTTAATGTTCAAAGGAGGGAAAGACCATATCTGATTGTGGGATCAGAAATTCACAAAGCTCTGGCCAAGTACAGGACTGAGGAATGCGATTCAGCTTGGTCAGCATGAATTGAGCTTTTCATTTGTGCCAGGTGTGATGGAAGCCAGACAGTTGGAACCAGTTAGGGGTGGGGAGGAAGGATGTAAACAAATGAGTGTCAGGTTGGTTTGAGGTTCAAGTAGCATTGTTAGCATTGCCCATCTGCAGGTGAAAATGTGGGTCTACAGTAAGTTTAGAATTAGATTTGAGAATTAGCATTGTGAATGATAGACGAAATGGGGCGTGGATGAGAAGAAAGATGAGATCTCAGAAGTGGAGCATAGTTTTATTGAGAAACCAGGAAGAGGAAGCAGGCCTAGAAAAGAATGTTGAGAAGGTTTGGTTAGAGAGGCTGAGAAAACAAGAGAAAAATAATAGATGCCCAGAGAAGAGATGGTTTAATGTAGTGGGTTGAATCAATTCCCACCCCATCCTTCACAGTGATGAGGCAATTTCAATAGGATGGAGGTGAGTGAAAGCCAAATAAGAAATTAGGACAGAGGCTGGGTGCGGTGGCTCAAGCCTGTAATCCCAGCACTGTGGGAGGCCGAGGTGGGTGGATCACGAGGTCAAGAGATCGAGACCATCCTGGTCAACATGGTGAAACCCCGTCTCTACTAAAAATACAAAACATTAGCTGGGCATGGTGGTGCATGCCTGTAATCCCAGCTACTCAGGAGGCTGAGGCAGGAGAATTGCCTGAACCCAGGAGGCGGAGGTTGCAGTGAGCCGAGATCGCGTCATTGCACTCCAGCCTGGGTAACATGAGTGAAACTCCGTCTCAAAAAAAAAAAAAAAATTAGGACAGCAACTTTTTTTTTTTTTTTTTTTTTTTTTAAGATGGAATCTTGTTCTGGCACCCAGGCTGAAGTACAGTGGCCCTGTCTCAGCTCACTGCAACCACTGCCTCCTGGGTTCAAGCGATTCTCCTGCCTCAGCCTCCCAAGTAGCTGGGATTACAGGCATGTGCCACCACACCTGGTTAATTTTTGTATTTTTAGTAGAGACAGGGTTTCTCCATGTTGACCAGGCTGGTCTTGAACTCCTGACCTCAGGTGATCCACCTACGTTGGCCTCCCAAAGTGCTGGGATTATAGGCTAAGCCACCACACCTGGCCAGAACAACAACTCTTAACCTTGGCTGTCATTAAGAACCACCTAGGATCTTTTCAGAATCCTTTCACCCAGGGCAATACCTTCAGACAATTTAAATCAGAAGTTTTGGGAGTGGGAACCAGACATCTGCTTGTTTCAAAAGTGATTCTGATATGCACAAAGTGTTGAGAATCAGTGAATTAAGGAGTGACTGGGAGTAAGTGGAGATAGTTGAATAAGTGAAGCTACTGCTCTAAGAATTTTAGCAGGAGAGGAAAACACAAAAAGCCAGGAACCAGTGGAGAGAAGAAGAGTTGCTGGTAGAGAGTTTCGACCACTAATGGAGGAAGAGGCCAGGATCTAGGCAAGACTGACAGCTTCCTTATTCAAAAAGGGGAGAATCACTTGGAGAGGCAGAAAGAACAGTGAGTACTGGCCTCACCCCCAGAGTTTCTGATTCAGTAGGTCTGCGGTGGAGCCCAGTAACTTGTATTTCTAACAAGTTACCAGGCGATGCTGATGGTGGGTATGGGACATGGGGACACGCTTTACGAGCTACGAACATGGAGAAACACTGTTTCTACTAAAAATACAAAATTAGCTGGGCATGATGGCGCATGCCTGTAATCCCAGCTATTCGGGAGGCTTAGGCAGGAGCATCGCTTGAACCAGGAGGCGGAATTGCAGATAGCGTCATTGCACACCAGACTGGGTGATGAGTGAAACTCCATCTCAAAAAAAAAAAAAAAAAAAAAAAAAAAAAAAAAAAAAAAAAAACGATGACGAAGGAAACTATGCAGAAAAACTTTCGAGGAAGAGAAAAAAAAAATCCCTTTCTGCTCTTTCCACTGATATGAAGAGTTTCACTTTAAGTCCAATGAGAGCTGCTCAAGCTTTAGTCACTGCATTTGTCACCCTGGAAGTGGATGACACTATCCTTTAGACTTTCAGAGGAGCTTTAAAAATTCGGATACCCGGGCCCGTCCTTCCCTGTTAAATCAGAATTCCTTGGGGTGGGGCCTCTTCCTTGGAACCCTTAAAGCTCCCCAGGTGACTCTCATTATGGAGGAGCCCATGGGAAGGACTGCGCAGGTGAATTACAACTGGATCTTGCGTTCCAGGTGGGATGCCTTTGAGAATCACCTTCTGGGCGGGGGGGGGGGGGGGGGGGGGGGGGGG